>NW_005871793.1:119612-183476 GCF_000147115.1 Myotis lucifugus | reverse complement strand
GCCTTCTGGCATTGGGCAGAGCTGAGCTAAGACTCAACCTACAGTGTCAGTGACCAAGACTGTTTTTGTGCTGGGGGAGAATGATAGGGGCAGGTTGTGCATCCCATTCCTCTCTGCACACACCCCTCTCCCATTGCTTTGTGAGGAAAGCAGATGTACAGATGTTGAGGAGGCAATGAACCAGGCTTTCCTTTTTTCCCTATGAAACACAACATGTTATCCTACCTCTCTTTTGGACCATGAGACCTTACTTGCCTGACTTTCTCAAGGATTGTTACATGTATTGTTTTTAAGGAAACCGTACCCTTATAAAAATAAATAAGTTACATGGAGGGATAACTCAGTATTCTATTAAAATCCTTTAGAGTCTATGTCTAATTAACAAAGGGCCAGAGGATGAGACAGAATAAGAATTAATATCTAACTCAACCTAACAAATGGTTACTGAAATTCTGCCTTGAAAAAGCAACTTACCTATGTGTTTGTAAGTTGGTCACAGTGGAGGTGATGGCAGAGGGAAGAGCTAATATATGACTAATACAAACCAATCCATGAAATTATGATGAGTGTTATAATAGGAGAACAGAGTACAATGGTGTTAGAGGAGAGAGTGGAGGCAATGGTGGTGGTGGTGGGGTTCTCTGGGAGCATCTGGATTTTACTTTGACTGAGAGATTGAATATAACTTCAACTATGAGAAAAGTAAAGAAGAACACAAAACCAATAATAATAATGGCTAATATTTTTGTATTATTTATTTGATAGTGCTAAGGTTTCTCAGTATAGGGTAGAAAGCTTTACCAAAGTTTTTTATCTATGACATGAAAACATGTTTGGTATCAAGGCCTAAATTTGTAATCCTTGGAGGCACAAATAAAATGATATATTTGATCAAGGGCCAAAATGTTCAGTGTGATCATTGCATCGGGTGAGGAAAAACATGTAGTATAAGATGGAGAGATAATTTAGTTCAGATTTCAAAAGGCTTTGATCATCAGACAATATCCAACATTATCCTCTTTGTACAAGAGAATCCTTAACACTGTACTTTGGAAGGGCAGAGAGAGAACTTTACCATGACACTCCATGAAATATCAAGACAGTGGGTGCCCCAGGTCGGCTAGTGACTCAATGCACCTTCAAAATAATTTGTTTTAATATTTAAAGGAGAGGCTGGTCACTGTGTGGCGAATGTTGGATAAAGGAAACCCAGAGTGGAAGTGATGGGCCTTGCATCGATTTTTCTGAGTTCTGGTTCCAAACTTACATATAAAAGAAAAAAGGAAAATAAAACCTTTCTATTTATTTAATTTAATTTTAAAAATGTATTTTATTTTCATCACCATTTATCCCCCTCTATTAATTTAAAAAGAAAGAAAAACCTCATACAATATTTACTGGCATCAATCATTATTAAATCGTCTTTAAAAGTCCTCATTCCTCCTCCAAGGCTCTTAGTGTATGTTAGACATTTGTCATGTTTTCTGGCTGCCTGGGACATTCTAACTCCATCCCAAGGGAAAAGCCAGAAAATTGGCTTCATCAGCTTCCTTGTCGCTGGAATTCAGGCATGTTAACTGGACTCCACCAGCTGGCTGCACCTTTGCAAAATTGTTATAGAAAGTAAGTAGTGGCAAAAGAAGAATCATACAGCATCGATTTTTCTGTTTCTGTATTGCAAGATTAAAGGAGAAATGCCCAGCATTTGGGGTTTGCTGGGGTAGAAGAGGCATCGCTGCAGGCAGCAACAGTGGTTGCAGAAGCAGAGAAGTCCTGATGCACAAGTGGTGGTGGTCCAAGTCGCTCTGTCTACTATGCAGTGGCCTCAGCTGCAGTTTTCTCACTAGACTGGTTTGGAGCATCTCCCTGAACGCTTAGTCTCCAGCTTGCTTTCAATTATCCTGTGATCTGCTCAATATCTTTTTAATAAATTCCTTTTCTGCTTAATCATTTTGAGATAGCTTTCACTACTTGGAACCACAATCCTCATCTGCTGTACAATGTCCTTTCTTTTCTAATAAGCTCAATTTTTTCCACCTTGTTACATAGCCAGTGATGTTTCAGCCCTCAGCTGGCGGTTTGGCAGCTCATCATGGATGTGTGCCTCAGCTGTTGTGCCAACCTGCGATTGAATCTGGAACTCCAGGAGGACAGCCAAGAAGTGGTGACAGAGCATAGATCACTGTGTGGCAGAAAAATGGGGAAGGAGAGCACTAAAATGAATGTTTAACTCTGGGGATAAATATTGGGCTTCAAGTCCCATTTTTTTCTTGGGTACAGCTGTAGTAATGTTTGAATTGTCAGTTGTTTCCATCTCTGAGTTTCCACAAAGCATTGAACATGTCTTTTTTATAACATATCACATGCTGTACTACAATTATTGATTTACTTGTCTGTTTCTACAATTAGACTGATGCCAGGACCATGACATCATTGTGTGTGTACTAGTACCAATTGTTAGACTTCATAGGAGACCCAATAAAAAGCATCTCTCATTCCCATTCTCCAAATTTTGTACAAATTGATAACTAAGATAAACGGTTAATAGCAAACGCTGACATAACATTTTCCTAAGTAGTCTCCATTAACTCTTTTAATCTATAATGATTCTGTAAAAATAGGCACAGGTGTTATCCCATTTTACACAAGGGGAAACTGAGAGAGGTTAAGTAGTTTGACAAAGTTCATTTAGCTTCAATAGAAATTTTTTTCCAGTGTGCACAAGTCAGAGAGAGAGCAAAACGTCAACTCTTTCAATTATAGAGGTGATAGAGATTGTGGTTTAAGTGAAAAGCAACAATACATTTCATAATACTGCACCCCAATCTTGAATAGTATGAGAATCCTGTAAGCCTCCCCAAAGAGAAGCCTCAAACACTAAGCTGAGCTTAGTGTTTACATTTACAGTCCATGGTCTTCTGAAGCAGGCATTGTTTAGACATCCTTTGGAGCCAAAATAAAAAATTTCCAAGAGCAGAGAAAAACACACGTTCTCTTAAGGCAAAGAGAGCCCCAAAAGAGATCAAGAAGGACCTGAGCACCCCAGTTCCTCTCCCTCGCCCACCATTCTGATCATTCAGTCCATCTGCCTTGGAGAGAGAAACCAAGAGGTTACACTGATTGATATCACTTCCCTTGGAAACATAAACCATTAAAATAAAGCATGCTTCCCAATCAATATTCCCACAACATTAGTTCCCTTAACCTATTTGGCTTAACCTTAAATATATGGTCAAAATGATATGGTTTTCTCCTTGGGGGAGGAGATTGTCGACCCATTAGGGTTATTTAATTTTACCTCCATAAAGATCTCCCCCATACCAATCACTCCTCCACTGATGACCTTCCTCAGGCTGCTGATGACAGTGAAGCTGATTCCCCACTAAAATATATCATTAATTAAACTAATTCTAAGGCCACCGTAGCCAACTTAAATTTACCTGCCTATTTTCCCAATCCTGCATTATGTTTAAGCACATTGCCAGGAAACAAAATTAACTCAATAATAAAACTCTTAATACCTAAATATAAACTCCCTTCCAGGATCAAATTCCTTAGGAGAAAGTAAGTCTATAGACTAGATCTCCTTGAAAATTCATGGTTTAATACATAAAAATTCAAAGTAATTAAAGTCCAAAATCAAATTTCTTGTCCTTGGGTATGAAAATAAAGTCCTTTTTGTATTCTGCTGAGTTTAGTTGAAGATGTTTTCTCAATGCCGGAATAGAGTTTGGTCCTTTAGAAGTCACAGCCAGTGTTGTCCATCAGGCAGTTCCTTTGGAGTTGAATTAGTTCTACTTCAACTCCAGCATGTACCTCACTTTCTAAAGAGTTCAAAGACATATTAGAATTTAAGAGATTATTCTAGTCCTACTGCAAACCTAGAAAGAAAGAAAGGGAATTCCCAGTCCTCAAGCCCTAATCTTAGTCAAAGAAGCCTAAAAGTTAAGGCTGCCGAAGAATATAGCAAAGATTCAATATTTGAAAGAAGTAGGTATATAGGGAAATTTTTTATTTGGGCTCCAAAGGATGTGTAGACAATGCCTGCTTAAGGAGACCATCGACTGTAAATTTAACTCAATTGAGAGATTTTTTTTTAAACAAAGGTAATTTGGGCACTGGACTTTGATCACATCTAAGAGGGATCCCAGAAAGTGCCATTTGATATATAGAGTCTTCTAAGGTTTAGAAATTTGCAATGGCAGCAATCCAACATGAAGTCTACTTTTCCCCACTCAGTGTATTTATTTATTTATTTATTTTTATTTTTTTTAATATATTTTATTGATTTTTTACAGAGAGGAAGAGAAGGGGATAGAGAGTTAGAAACATGGATGAGAGAGAAACATCCATCAGCCGCCTCCTGCACAACCACTACTGGGGATGTGCCCACAACCAAGGTACATGCCCTTGACCGGAATCGAACCTGGGACCTTTCAGTCCGCAAGCTGACGCTCTATCCACTGAGCCAAACCGGTTACGGCCCCACTCAGTGTATTTAAACTTTCCTAATTTCCATTTCTCCTTTGATTCCCATGTCCCTGGCCATCCTCCATTGAGAATGGCTCTTTCTACAAGCATATTTCACACTCTCATGCTGCCAGGCACTCTTGCTCCGATGCCTCAGTGTCTGTTAACAAAGCCCCTGCTATGGAAATGATTAGGCCTATGAGAGCTACCTCAAGAGAAAGTTTCTCCCTGTCCCTACCTGGGTTTCTGTGGGACTAACATCCTAGAACTGAAGCTTCTAAAACTTGTACTTGGGGGCCTTGTCAGCACCAAAATCTCTGACATATGCTCTTCAAATACAGGAAAAAAAAGAGCTTATTAGTTAACTAATACAGAACCAATTTGAAGTCCATTTGTGTGGTAGGGGAGGGGATAGAGGTAGAGGCCAGAGTGATATAGAGCCTGTGAGGCAATTGGGACAGATAGAATTATCTTTTCTACAAGAGAAACCTGAGTCAGAGAGAAGTTGACCTAGCCCTCCTTCACCTGCTGTCAGCCACCTTTATTACTAATAAATCTAATAGAAAACTTCACATAGGTTTGAGGCAAATTGGGTTTCATTATACTGAGCCTTCATATTGGATCCATAGTTCTGATCACAAGAATCAAGAGGAAATCACCGGCTGCCCCCCCACCCGTTAGAGCAAAACTTTTATTTTTAAGCGTAACACAAGACCAAGAGCTGACCAGATAGGTTCCAAAGAGAAGGAAAAGAATAAGGAGCTGAGTTATGCCAAGTTCCTCTTTGAAATGCCCCAATGAGGTAGATCATGCCCAGCCTGGGAAGATGTGAGTGTGTAGGGTAGAGAAACAAGTGAAGTCTTTTCTCATAGAAACCTGAAGGTAGGAAATGGAGTTCCCCACCCCAGCCCCAAGATCCCTAGAAAACAGCTACCTTTATTTCTGTAGGTGGTAGGCACGCTGTAGGTATTTAAACAATATTTGTTGAAAGAATAAACACTTCCTTAATCACACACATGTAAGATGGCCTATGTTAGAATCCAGAGAGACCTCTTTTATTCTCCACAGAACCAAATACTTTACCTCCTAGCAGCACAGTATTAGATGACAGCACGAGTCATTGTAGATGTTATGAACTACCTCCTCTCACTCTTGTGTGGGTTTTCCTATCTTGGTTTGTGAGACAGTAGTTGCTTTTAAACCCCTGTTCTCACTAAGTCAATGTGCAGGACAGAGTTATGGACAGAGTACGCAAGAAACTCACTGTGAATCAAAGCTTTGCCTCTGCTTTGCTCATGAACTTAGGACAATCAACTATCCTCTTAACTTGAACTCTGCTTTAAAATGAAGGGGTTGAAACCCAAATATAGCTTTCAACATTTCACATCACCTAGTAGTCTATTTATCTACGGCCAGGATCTCCAAGGAAAAAAGAAAAGCAGCTCATTTCCTCTGCACAAGGTGTATGTTTGCAGGCATTTGGTATTAGGTTGAATATTTCAAATAGAACTTCAGAGGCCCATTAAAATTGCTTGCTATTAGATAATGAAGAAAGAGGATTTTGTATGATAATACATGACAAGATAATCTCTCATATTCCAAAGGTCATGAATAAATTATCCCTGGTAAGTAATACTTTTAATATATAGCACATCATAGTTAATGGAGATTGAATGAAAATTAGTTTTTGGTAATTGTTATAAAACCCCACCAACCCCCATAGTCAATCTCTGCATCCCAACTGCAGCCACTCATACCATTGGTGGAGAGTTAGTGCATCAAGTGATGTTGGCTCTATTATTCTGCCGTCCTCAGTAGCAGAACTGAGGGAGAGAGGCCGCTCATATTGCTTTTAGGACTCGGCTGTGAACTCAGGACAAAATTATGAAGTAGGTGAGTTTGTATCACATGTCCCATGAACAGCTCTGCTTGACCACTTTTTATGCGCCAGTGCTTCTTTCATTTGTGAATACAAGGGACTGACGATACTATCACTAGAACAGCATGGCACACTCCAGTGCATGATTTACAACCAGGGAATGAGAAGGTGAACTTAACATTTTCTTTTGGTTTATATGTTAAACCTCCCAAGAACTATGCCTGCTTGCTACTTTATAAAACCTGGGTAGCAGAAAAGAGACAGCCTACCTCTTACATTCAAATGAGAAAGGGGATAATGTAACAAGTTATTATGTCTGGTAATGGTCTTGAGTAACAAAGGATGGGTCCCTCAAGATGAGACACAAGCTTGACTTCGTATGAATCTCTTTGTTTCCTCCTCCTGAAACAGATCTTGAATCTATATTCTTGACACTTGAACAATTAAAGGCAAAGAAACTCATTCACACCAAGCTGAGAAATCAATGTGAATAATATTTGATTATTAATGTCATTGTGAGTAGAAAAGGACTTTGCTGAAAAGCTTTCTGTCTAAACTTTCTCTCATATTTCCTGAATTCCCCTTAATGTTTTATTTTTAATCTTTATTGTTGAAAGTATTACATATGTCCCCCTCTCCCCCCCATTGACCTCATCTAGCCTGCCCTTACCCCCCTTGTCTGTGTCTATAGGTTATGCATATATGCCATACAAGTTCTTTGGTGTGTTCTCAGTGAATCATATCAGGTGGTTCATGATTTTGATTTGTCTTATTACTGGTGATGTTGACCTTCAACTATTAGAAGGTGGTTGCTGCTGGATTTTTCTACTATAAAATTGCTATCTTTGCCTTTATAGTTAATCCATGTTTTGTGGGAGTACTTTGAGACTATGTAAGTCTAGTTTGTTCTAAAGCATTTACCCACTGATTTTAGCATCCGAGAGTGAATCTTATCAGCAACACTATTACTGATGATTTGTTTCTCATTTTTTCCCCTGCCTTAAATATCTATCCCCACTTTTCCCCTTTGGCCAATTTCTATTCATCCTGCACATCCCAGTTCAAGATGGTTTCTCCTTTGGGAAACCTTTCCAGACAGCCCAGACAGATAAAGAATTCTTTTCTCCACACTTCCTTAGTGGCCCATACATAGTTTCACAATACGTATCACCATGTTTATTGGCTGTTTTGTTTCCTGTGAGTCACCCATAGAATATTCTTGAGGGAGACCTCACTGGCTTGTCATTGTTTCTACCAATGCCTCCCTAGCAGTGTCTGGTCTATAATAGTCATTCAAAGTATGTTTAGAGAATAAATCAATGAATGAATACATCTGCTATATTCTTTCCAAAATTTATTTCTAGGCTGATTCTGATTTTCTGCCAAAATATTTTTCCTTTGGGAAATATATTTCATCATGTTCCCGGCATCAGCCTTATCTAATCCTCTAAAAACCAAACTAAAATCCTATTTGCTGCTATTTTTTCTACCTCTCCTGATCATACAATGGCCTACCTTTTACCCCTCAACTTGTGATTCAGTTTTTAAGTGTATTTTCAGGGGAAGAAAAGAAGAAACTGCTCTTTCATTCATTTTGCTAAGCCTCTTCATGTTTCCTATTCTGATCCTGACACATGAGCTTCCTTAATCCTTGGTGATATTTTCCCTCCTGTGTGTTTGTTTTATTCTGAAAAATCAAGAGAGGTTTTCCAAAACTGCCTTTATTCCCCTGAAGAAGCAAAACAAACCATAAAAACTGCCTCTTTTGTTAAAAGTTCTCATTATTATTATTAGATAATTAGTTATTTGAATCATTAATGCAAGAAACCAGATATGCATATAAATGAAGAGCCCTTCTGGTTATGTGTCCATAGACATGTCAGCAGTAACTAATATAATTGTAGATGCTCAAATGAAATTGCCTTTCTTCTCTTTCTCCTTCTCCTTCTCCTTCTCCTTCTCCTTCTCCTTCTCCTTCTCCTTCTCCTTCTCCTTCTCCTTCTCCTTCTCCTTCTCCTTCTCTTTCTCATTCTCATTCTCATTCTTATTCTTATACATTAAAATCTATACCACATTGTGTGTGGTCTATACAGAATCATACCTTTCATTCCTAATCCCTAACATCACTCCTTTGAATCCTCTTAGCACTTTGGACCTTCATAATACCTCATTTTGGTAGCTACTTTAGACTGTATTGTGGCCATTTGGAGTTATCTCACCCTTCTTGATTTATTATCTTCTACCTGCACTAGACCAGCAATTCCTTAAAGGTTGAGAATGAGATTTATACTCTATCCTTAGTGCCTATTGCTGTGCTGGGAAGAGAAGCTCAATAACTACCATATTTTTCCATGTATAAGACACCCCCATGTAAATGACACCCCCCACTTTTCCAACCCAAAATTAAGAAATCAATATTTTAAACATTTTGCTGGTTTTCCTCTTAAGGCCTTCTTCTTTTTTTGGCATCTTAAGGAGTTGTTATTCCTGTTTTCTCCACTGTCTGATCATACACTCAGTGGGAGGAGGTCCAAATTGTCTCTCTGCAGCTATATTTCCATGCTTTTTTGCATAGCTGATTACATTCAGTTTGAATTTTGCAGAGCAAGACAATCGCTTACCGGTATTTATCTTTTTATTTTTTGACATCTTTATGAGCTCAGAATGCTCCAGTCCCTGTTGCATCTGCACACTCTCCACCTCCATCTCCAATTATGGCATAAGCTGATGTCAGTAACAATAAGGCTCATGATTGGAGGAAGCCTGTTTGACAAGGTATGGGCAGCTATGCACCCATGCAGCTCCCTCCTCTGTTGACTTCTGGGTATAAGACACCCCTCGATTTTCAGTCTAATGATTTTAGAAAAAAATAGCATCTTATACACAGAAAAATATGGTATTTGTGGAATTAAATTAGTTTGTCTTCTTTCTAAAACAGAAAGCAAAGAGACTGAAAAGGTGGGGAAGGGCATGTCAGAAATGAACAATTTCAGAATCATAACCTGGCATTTTCATTGATAAAATGTTATTGATGAGCACATTTTAGTAGAACAAGGCTTCAAGAAGTTCTGAGGAGTTAGAGAAAGAAATAAACAATTGACATTTTAACAAGAAACATGAACTCTAAAATGAGACCTGAAAATACCAAAGATTCATTTGGACTCAATGTATGTAATACTTTTCTAATAGTTGGTGACAGTCAACAAAAGAAATATATATATGTTGTAAAAAAATCTCTTGGTCCTGCATCTCCTTCCAGCTATTGTCAATTTATTCTTCTGTCTTTAGAGAAAAACCATTGCCTGTTTTATCTACAATATTTAAACTTTCTTACTTTCCATTTTTTTAACTCTATAATCTGGCTTGTTTCCTTAATAATCAAATTTTATCAATGTTACTAACACCTTGATCTCACTAGATTCATCAGTTAATTCAATTTCCATATAGTAGTCAACCATTCAGCAAGATCTAAAATACTCTCTTCACTTTATTCTCTATGAAATTTATTTCATAAATGGCTTTACTTCAGTTTTATTTGCCAGTTTCATTTCCTCTACACTTTTCTGAATATTGTCCTGCTCATTCTTGGCCCGGGACCCTGTTGTCAGTCCACCAGTGATCTTCCATTACCATGATCTCCTATAGCATTTACATGATAGTCCCCAATTTTTATTTCCCATCCAGACCTCTCTCTGACCAGACTTGTCCCTAACTGAGTAGTTAGTAGTAATAGTAGTAGTTCAGAGGTATATAAAACATGTTCATCTCAAAAATCTTTATTCCCACCTTGACCCCCATCCAGTGGCACCACATACACATACACACACACACACACACACACACACACACACACACACACATACACACACACCAAAAGTCTGCTCCTTCGCTATCTTTCTCATTGAAGCCACCAACAATCATCCACTTGCTAAAGCTCATTTGGGGCTGTGCACAGATGAAGGTTGTGCACAGCAAAATTCTAGATGGCTCCATTCTTTCCAATCCTTTTCCCACCCCAACTTCCCCACATCTAATCCATCGGAAAGTTCTGTTGGGTTTGCTCTCAATGTACAATCAAGTCCCATTACTTCTGTTCACTTCTTCAAATATCACACTCCTCTGAGATATCATCTTCTTCATGGACTTCAGAAATTGACTCACAACTGGTCTACTTGCTTCTACCCTTGCCACACTATAGATTATTCTCTACAGAGCTCTTTATTTTTTTAAAATATATTTTTATTGATTTCAGAGAGGAAGAGGGACAGAGATAGAAACATCAATGATGAGAGAGAATCATTGATTGTATGCCTCCTGCACACCCCTTACTGGGATTGAGCCTACAACCCAGGCATGTGCCCTTAACCAGAATCAAACCTGGGACCCTTCAGTCCACAGGCCGACGCTCTGTCCACTGAGCCAAACCGGCTAGGGCTCTACAGAGCTCTTTAAAACCACACATCAGATTATGCCACTTTCTTGCAATTCTCTTTCACTGCCTCTCATCACATTAGAATAAAGCCTCCCTCCTTACCATGGACTCCCTTGGCCTACATAATTTGGCCTCTGCTACTCTTCAGCCTTAACTCCTGCTATGCTCCTCTTCACCTTCTCCACTTCAGCCACACAGGCCTCCTAGATGTTTCTACAACACTCCAAGCTAGTTTCTGTTTTGAGAACTTTACACCTGCTATTCGTTTCCTACGCTATTCCCTTCCTACGCTATTCCCTCTCTGTTGAACACTGTTTTGTTATATCTGCACACAGCCTGTTCCTACATATGTCTTCAGGTCTCTGCTCAGATATTATCTCCTCAGAAAAGCCTACCCTGACATTCATTCTCAAATAGCCTTTCCATTACCTGTGCTCTATCTCCTTTGATTTCTCAGTAATACCACAATCTGAAAATATATTATTAAATATACTTATTTACTATGTAGTACTATGTAGTTTCTGTCTCCTTTACCATAACTTAAATGCAGGGAATTTGTCCTATTTGTCACCGGATTTCCAGTGCTCAGAATAGAGCCAGGCATCTAGTAGGTATTCCATGAATCAGTGTTGTATTTTTTAAGATATATTTTTATTGATTTTTTAGAGAGAGAGGAAGGGAGAGGGATAGAGAGATAAAAATAATGATGAGAGAGGAAGTCATTGATTGGCTGCCTCCTGCACGTCCCCCGGTGGGGATCAAGCCTGCAACCCGGGCATATGCCCTGACTTGGCATTGAACCAGCGACTTCTTGGTTCCTGGGTCTACACTCAACCGCTGAGCCACACCAGCCAGGCTCAATGTTGTGTTAATGACTGAATTAATAAGTCACATGCATCTAATTTTGGACATGGCTTCTTTAGAATTCTATCATTTTTCTTTATGTTTTAATTCTCAAAGAGAGAGAAAGTTTCATTGAAGCAAAAAATCTCTCTGACACAGGGGAGATCAGGAATGATACCTAGCTGAACAAAGGCCAATTCTAGAAATAGTTGACAAATTGGCTGAGTTTTTGGTCAATTCATTTTTTAAAGTCACCTGCTGAATGTGTAGGCTTTCACAGTCACTGGATCAGCCATGCAGGCAATCCAATTCAGTCTCAGAGGGGAAAATAGATTGAATGTTCTTAAACCTATATTTTTAACTCTCTCAGCATGGTCAGTCTATACTTTGGACAATTTCTGAACAGAAACCACGAACATTATGAAAACCTCCGTAGGTGTTAACCTTGTTGCATCTACTTCTGCTGCATACTTTCCTTTCTGTGTTCAAGCATTGAAAAAAACGTATTTGCCCTTGTTATTAGAACAAGTAATGTCAGGCAGTTGATTAGAATCTCTTCTAATCCTCATGTTTCCTGAAGTCATATTAACAGAAGGGAAAAAGAGCAACAATCTCATCTGCAGTTATTCTAAAGAAAGCCTTGTCTTCATCTTCAGGTTTGAACACTAAGTTTAACAGCAAAACTCATCACAGAACAGAGAAAGGGGGCACATTTTAGCAGTTAAGCTTCAGGCCGACTCGATCTGAACTAAATGCTTTGTAATCTCTCTTTAAACAAAAGCTTTAGCCTTTGTAATCCTCCTCTTTATCTATCCCCACGAAGCCTCCTGAGCTTGAAGCTGCTGCTCATGTCATTTTTATAAACAACCTAGATCTCTGCCCACAAATTGCTTTCCAAGGGTGATGGCAGCAGCATCAACTTAGCTCAAGTGTCATGACTCGCGTTTTCTTCCCTGTGGAGACACCTGCCCAAGCAGAGCCTGAGCATCCTTTGCTTCTATTCTCCCTGCACACACATCCTGTTACTGAGCAGCCAACCACCCAATGGCCCTGGCTCATTAAAGCATGTCTGAGAGACTACTGTGTCGGTCTGCACCTTCTGTTCCTAAAACTCCAAGAAAAGCCTGCCATTTGTCATGTAAATACTCACTGTAGCACATTGTACCCCTGGCTTCTCCCAAAGTCTGGTATCTATAATAGGGTCCTTCTGTGCCTGTGAACTTCCGTTACCTTTCCTGAGGGGAAACAGCAAGGAGGCTCAGGCTCCATGATGCCAGACTGATGCCTTTAGGAAGCATAGTCTAGCCATATTGACATGCCTTATTGTGGTCCAGTCACTGTGGACTTTCCAACAGGCATCTTTACTACATGCTGAGGAAAGCCTGCATCTAGAAATAATGAAATTTACACTTCAGATAAAAATATCTATCTATCTATCTATCTATCTATCTATCTATCTATCTACCTATCATCTATACACACTAGAGGCCTGGTGCACAAATTTGTGCACCAGTGGGGTCCCTCGGCCTGGCATGAGGGATTGGGCCAAAACCGGCTCTCTGACATCCCCCGAGGGGTCCTGGATTGTGAGAGGGTGCAGGCCAGGCTGAGGGACCCCACCAGTGCACAATCAGGGCCCAGGAGGGACACAGGAAGTTGGCCAGCCGGGTAGGGCTCCAGGGTGTGTCCAGCCCATCTCGCTCAGTCCCGATTGGCTAGACCCCAGCAGCAAGCTAACCTACCAGTCGGAGTGTCTGCCCCCTTTTGGTCAGTGCACATCATAGTGAGCAGTTGAGTGGCCTTTGCATATCATTAGCATATTATACTTTGATTGGTTGAATGGATGACCGGACCACCAGACACTTAGCAAATTAGGCTTTTATTATATAGGATATACATACATATATGCACACACATATACACAACTATGCAGAAACATTACAGAGAGCATCCACCTCTTATAGCATCTATAATAGCAGGAACATATGTGTGCCTGTGCATGGACACACACACACACACACAGAGAGAGAAAAACTCATCCATGAAAGAGCAGTTGTTCTTGTAGGTTCTCATAAGCCTGAACTCTATTTGTGGAAGAGAAACAGTCTCTGGATAAATCCTCACAAGATAAAGACCAATTTTGATTTCATCTCTAATGCAGAACTCTACGCTCAGCCTCATTGATAAGAAAGTTGCCATAGCTGAGAATAGAGAGAACTGAATTCTCAAGTAGAGGCCTATTTCAATGGAAAAAGCATGGGCTTAAGAATGAAGGAGACCTGGATTTGAATCCCTCATGTCACATATGGTATTTGTCCAGCTATGAGCAAATACCTTAAATTCTCTCAGCCTTAGTTTCCTCACATGCGTAACATTTCTTGGAAGCACTAATGATGATATGTTCAGAGTGGCTGGAACAGGGTAAGACCTGAAGGAATGATAGATAGCTGCTACTATCAGTCAACTCTACTCTTATTAGACAAGACATGCAACCTTTCCTGGCTCTGGTTTCTTCCTCAAAAATGGATTCTAGTGTTCAAAGATTCAAAACTTACATTCATGGAAGGAGGAATGTTATAAAGAATCAGGATTTTTCTCCGACAAATCTGATGAATCTCTTCCTTTTCCTTGGTATTCTTGGGTTGGCAAAAGTTGTGTCTCTACATTTGTATGTGTTAGTTAAATGGGGCAGGGTAAAGAAAAGTCCTCAGGGAAGAAAGTATAATATCTCCACTCTCATCTTGGCTTTGTTCTCTCTCTCCCTCTTTTTCTCTCCCTCTCTCCAAATGTCAAGTGGAGAACAAATTATCTCAGTCTTATATTGCTTAAGATTATTAACACGAACACCCTTATAAAACTATATACAAACATAAACTATTATTGTTAACTATATCATCATCATTGCAGGCATAATTCTAAATCAACATCTCTTGTTTTCATTGGTTATAAATTATATTCAATTCTGGACTCTCCTACAAAGCAGTAATTGAAAAAAGTTAATGTTCCCCAAGTGCTCTGCACAGAGAATACTGGATGAAGGGATCATACCATTTTGCATTTGAAGAGTTTTACAAGAGCTTTCTTTTTTATACCCCATATTTGATTTGTGCCCAGGACTGCCACTTACTTCCAGTTTCAGCTGGACTCAGTGTCATTTTTAAAATGTGTATGTGTATATAAGGACTCTCTTTTTTCTTTATTTAAAAGGTGGGAAACAGAATTTAGAAGAGATTAATCAGGATGGATAATTAGATGGCTAGATAGATAGATAGATAGATAGATAGATAGATGATAGATAGATAGATACTATTTTCAGTTGACAAGCTAGCATTTTTCACTTGTTTGTAGGTGATTAATATCCTAAATAATAAAGAGCTAATATGCTAATTAGACCAAACAGCAGAACGACCATCTGGACAACCTTCCAGACAAAGCCAGGGCCTGCAAGGGCCAAGGCAGCGAGGGGGCTGCGAGGGCCGAGCCCCTTGCACGAATTTTTTGCATCGAGCCTGTAGTATCCTAAATTTGCCTTCAAAAGACAAGAACTGGTCATTCCTTCTCACATTGATTAAAGTACCTACAATAACCAACATCCACATGGTAAAACTACTCTCTGTCTCATGCTGGTGAACAAATGGAGAATTGCACTGACCTGTTTTTCTTTAATGAAGTGAACTATGTTAAATCTTTAAAGGTGTCCTCAAATTGCCTGAATCCAACTTGTTTTTCAGCTGGAAGGGGCTTTTATGAGTCAAAGTGATAACTCTACACACTGATCCTTCCGTAAATGAATTACTGAAAGCCAGAAGCCCCCAGTAAAGAACAAATGCTACAGAGAAGATGGAGTGTCACAACTTACACCTGGAACCTGCCTGACTCATCTTTAGCAGCATTTTGATTTGTACGTCCGGGTAGGTATAGCAGTTGTCTGTTACTGAGCAACAAATGACCACAAATCTTGTAGCTTAAAACAGCACACATATTTACCTCACAGTTTTCCTGGATCAGAATTTGGGGCACTTTTATCTGGCTCTTTTGTTTAAGGCCTCATAAGGCTGCAATCAAAGTGACAGCCAGACTGAGTTCTCATCTGAAGGCTTGACTGGGAAATCACTCATTTCCACACTCACTCAGATTATTGGCAGAATTCATTTCATTGAGGCTGTAGGGCTGAGGGTCCTGGCTTCTTACTTGTTGGAGGCTGAAGGGTGCCCTCAGCCCCATTCTCAAGTCTGACCATTTATTCTCACACTAGTCTCTTCCAGGCTGCCATTCTTAATCCTTTCCATCTATCAAAATCTGGCCAAACCTTCAGGGTGCATCTTAAATCTCTGCAATTCCCCTCCTCTGCTTCAGTGGTCTCAACCTTGGCTGTATAATAGACTCTTCTGGGAGATTTAAATGAAAAAACAACAACACAAAACCAAGGTCCAAATTCCAAGCATGCTTACTTAGTTTGTCTAGGATGGAGCATGAACACTGGAATTTAAAGAGGTCCCAGGTCATTCTAATGTGCAGCAAGTTTTGAGGACCAGTTACACTTAATTCCATTCAACTTGAATGATCACATTCCATTTTGTAATTTAATTAAATTTCCATGTTTCAGTGTCTCAGCTTAGAGTTCCAATTATGGAACCTTCTTTGCTCATTTAGTCAAGAAGGCTCTTTCATCTTTAAAATATAAAACAGCCTGGCTGGTGTGGCTCAGTGGTTGAGTGTCGACCTATGAACCAGGAGGTCATGGTTCGATTCCCTGTCAGGGCACATGCCTGGGTTGCAGGCTTGATCCCTTGTAGGGGGCGTGCAGGAGGCAGCCCATCAATGATTCTCTCTCATCATTGATGTTTCTATCACTCTCTTTCCCTCTCTCTTCCTCTCTGAATTCAATAAAAAATATATTTTAAAAGTAATTTAAAATATAAAACAGATTCCAGTTGTCTTGAGCTTATATGTAAGAAGAAAGTATGTCACTTTGGTGCATGGGGCTGAGAATCACTTCCTGGTTAATAGTTGCCATGTGCAAAGAATGTCAAAGCCTTACTTCCCAGTAGAACAGGAGTTAACAAGGTGGTGGAATTTAAGGGGTTCTATGCAGAGTCTTTGATTTAAGTATCTGTTTTATTCTTGGTGCCACATTAAGTGAACTTCTGTCATTAGAGATTCATTTATTTGGATTAAGCTTTCACCTCTTTAGGAGTTTTTCATTAGTCATAAATAATACTAGAAGGATTCATTAAGACCTTTGTGTGAAATAGCTCATCGGGTCACTGCTACTTGTGACAAGAGGAGGCACATACAATTACCATTTATAACAGCCTTTATTCGGTCTCCAGACTGTGCTCTCCATAAAGGTAGTGATGTGCCCGTATTAACTATTATACCCTCAGCACCTAGATCAGTATCTGGCACAAAGCAGATTCACAGGTAAGTATTTTTTGAATAAATGAGTGATTGATGAATAAAAGAATGAATGAATTAACATATGTGAACAAAGCTGTGGCCATAATTAGTCATGAATCATGAAAGGAGGAAAAGAAAGAGAAATAAAAATATAGAATTTGTGGAGGAAAAACATGTCACAGTTTTATGGAGGTCTGAGGCTGCAGATCTCACAGAGAAAGTGCATTAAAGACAACTCACTAATAGTTCTATTTTGAGGCTTATGACTTCTCTGCTGGGACTCACCCTCCACTCCCCGTCCATCTTTCTTCTTCAATAACATAATAATATGGACAACCAGAGCTGCCATTTATTGAGCTTTTATTAAGAACAAGAGAGTGTATTAAATATGTAGGTATATTTATTGATCCTCCCAATAACTCTACATGAGGCAGGTATTTTCATTACCAGTTTACAGATGAGGAAACCTAAGCTTACAGAGGAGATGTAAATTGTGACCATCAAACGGCAGACATGAGATGTAAGCCACCATCTAAATTCTAACAAGGACCTGAGTGAGTGTAGAAGTGGATCTTTCCCCCAAACCTTCAGACAGGAGCCCAGCTCAGTCCTGATTTTGACTTTATGATATCCTGAGCACAGAACGGAATTAAGCCCAAATGTAAGCTAATAGCAGGACGTTGTTTTAAGTAGCTTAGTTCGCAGTCATTTGCTATGCAGCAGTAGAACATCAATACAGCAGCTGTGACTCACTGACTAATGTGCTTTCCTGATAATCTGAGTCTCCTCTCCTCCAGGGTGACATTGAAAAGTCTTCTCTCCTCGGGGACAGCATCCTAACTGTGTGTAGTTGGGACAGGACTTTTACATCTTGGAGTCTTTTGTATCCCCAAGCCCTTCGTAGTGCTCTTGCCACAGAGCATGGAGAAGACCTAGAGGCCCAAATGAGTTTCCAGTCTGCAGAACCTCTGCTGCTGAGCCATCATCTTCTGCACCCCATGTACCCATCAACAATCTCCCGCATCCCCTTACCATAAAGAGCCACCTCAAGTCTTCCTCGATGGTCAGTGGTGTTCATGATGCATGGGCACTCCTACTCGCAGCCAGTGGGGTGCAGTGCAACCGCAGCAAGGGCAACAGCCCCAAGAGGTCCCCGTTCCCCCAAGCCTGCCCCAGATCCACTTGCAGAGCAACTGCAATGTCTCCCAGCTGGGCAGGCAGGGAGCCGCCCGGTCCAGGGTGCTCTGGGAGGGCTTGCGCCTGGGGAACACTCCTGGCCCATCTGGGCCCTTGGAGATGTGCAGGGAAGACCTTGGCCACACATACAAGTGTGGGGACGCATCTAGCAAGCTTGGTGGGCTCAGCCAGAGGCCCTCACTGCTGGTGCTGTGAAGATCTTGTGGGGAAAAGCCCGGGACCAGGTGGTGCGGCTGAGAAGTGTCGGGAGGCAGCTCTGCCTGACCCAGCTTAGCCTCCAGTGGGTGGTCCCAGGGGACCCAAGAGGCCTGGCTGCCTTTCTTATTGATGTAGAATACCTTTCACCCTTGGGGCATTTTTTTATTATTGATTTTTTTTACAGAGAGGAAGGGAGAAGGATAGAGAGTTAGAAACATCGATCAGCTGCCTCCTGCACATCCCCAACTGGGAATGTGCCTGCAACCAAGTTATATGCCCTTGACCTGAATTGAACCTGGGACCCTTCAGTCCCCAGACCGATGCT
Organism: Myotis lucifugus; assembly: GCF_000147115.1. Lineage (NCBI taxonomy): Eukaryota > Metazoa > Chordata > Mammalia > Chiroptera > Vespertilionidae > Myotis > Myotis lucifugus. The sequence goes on along the minus strand of NW_005871793.1, from coordinate 164,732 downwards.
CTCTCCACTGAGCCAAACCGATTGGGGCATTTTTAAACGGCAGGGAAGGCTCAATGTAGATAAGTGATGAGTCCATGTCATCTGTGGGGACCAACTCTGGACATCTGGAGAGGGAGGGAGTTGAAGACAAAAACCAGAAGGAATCCGCAATCAAAGCTTAAATCTTTCTTGGAATTCACATGGAGGGGGGAGTGCTGTGCAGGGACCAGTGGGAAACACAGAGCAAGAGAACCCTTCAGAAACTGGGAAGCAGTCTAGACCGCTGGCTTCCTTGATGATCTTTCTGAACTGTATGGATTTTGTGTGTGTTTGGTTTTGTCTCTTGTTTGTCTGTCAATTTTTACAATGTTATTGATCAAACACAGCTTTAGTGATGGATTGGGAACCAGAAAGAAATTCTGGTGTGAGCACCTGGGTGAATTAAGCTGCTTATTGCTAGGTTGGATATTAATGGTAAGAATTGGTAGAGATGGTAATGAGAAGGTAATGGCTTACTTTTTGTTATGTTAATTTTTTAATGTTTCCGTTTACCAGACTGAAGCCCAAAGAGGTCGAGGAGTTGTCACCTTGGAGATGATCTGTGTATCTGCGAGGACAAAGAACTGAACCCTTGGGTAATGTTAAAAGGTATGTTTTATTATTGTTGTCTAGTGTTGGAGATTAACAATGCGTTTGTGTTATGATGGGAAGTCGGTGATGCAGGAAAGATGTGGAGTAACTAACTGCAGGAGCAAATTCCCAGAGAGAGAGAGGAATTAGAAAACAATGAATGCAAACTCACTTTAAAAAGTATAACCTGCTAATACAGGGAAGTGCTATGAAAAGGGGTAAACTGTGTTCTCTAGAAAGAAAAACTCAGTTCTGATTTCAAATTGTCAGTGATAAACTCTGAGAAAAAATACATACAAGTGCATTAAAAATTTTGAGGGATGACTTCCAACAACCTTAAACTATACAGCTTGGCACATAGCATCAACATGATATAATTATTAGTGAGAGATCTAGCTGATTTAGTGACCCAAAATTCCACCAAAAGAGTGCCAATTTTATCGCTAATGTCCTTGTAAGATTCTCCTGCCTGGTTCAAATTAAAAACTCTCCCAAGATTTCCTTCAGTTACAAAACAAAGAAATATGCTGCAATCAATATGCATAATTATGCATATTATAGTGTGCAGGTGATCAGCTTGTCGCTTGGAAATTTATGGTAACCACATTTCAATAATGCTCTCCTGGGGTTTCAACACAGCCTCTCTTGTTCCTTGGCTCTTTCTTTCTTCCTGCATAGTTACACTGTTATGTAAAAGGGGTTATACTCACCCCTAATTTCAATTCCTATCCCTCTGCTCTATGGTACCAGCTGTTACTACTTCTGAAAATGTTATTATTCCAATGTTAATGATGACCATTGTATTAGTCTGGTAAGGTTTCCATAACAAATTACCACAGACTGGCTGCCTCAAACAACATAAATTTATTTTATGTCAATTCTGGAGGTTAAAAGTCCAAGAAACTACCTAGACAGTTTGGCTCAGTGGATAGAGCATTGGCCTGTGGACTGAAGATTCCTGGGTTTGATTCTGGTCAAGGGCACATGCCTGGGTTGCGGTCTTGATCCCCAGTAGGAGGCCTGCAAGAGGTAGCCGATCAATGATTCTCCCTCATCATTGATGTTTCTATCTTTCCCTCTTACTTCCTCTCTGAAATCAATAAAAAGGAAAAAAAAGTCCAAGAAACCAAGAGCTGGTTTCTCCTGAGACTGATCTCCTTGGCTTATAGGTGGCTGCCTTTTCTCTATGTCCTCACTGACCTTTCCTTTGTGTGGGTGCAACCCTGGTGTCTCTATTTTCATAAAGACTCCAGTTCTATTGTGTTAGCACCCCACCCTACAATCTTATTTAACCTCAAATACCTCTTTGAAGGCCTATCTCTATATACAGTCACATTAGGAGTTAGGGCTTCAGCGTAAGAATCTTAGGGGCACAGGATTCATTTTATAGCAACCATCTTTTCAATAAATTTAATGGTAATTCTGGATTTACTTGAATAATGTAGTTTATTTCATACTTTTGACAACTTCCTCCTTACAAAAATTCTTTTTAGTCTCCCTCAGTTTCCATTAAACTACCCTTGATTCTGCATGTTTTATTGGCCATTCTACTCAGTTTTCATCCAAATTTATCTTCCCACAACTTCCCCTAATTGTTGTTAATCTCTAGGCTCAGTCCAAGTCCTCCTCTTATCAGACTTAAAGTGATTTCACTACGTGGTATTAATCATGTCATAGCTCAAACATGATCTGCATACAACTAATACACACTTTATAACTCTAGTCCAGTCCCTCTCTTGAGCTTCAGAATCATGTGTGATCACTTTCTTTGAACATCCTGGAATCCATTGACCATCTCTAACTAGGACAGATGCATGAGCTCAAAAAACATTGGGCACTCAATACATATTTGTTGAACTTATTCAACTCACTCACTCATTCATTCAAAAATATTCATGGATCACCTACTAAATAACAGGCACTATTTTGGGCACTTGGAATACATCAGTGAACATAGAGACCAAGATCTTTATCTTCAAGGAGCTTCCATCATAGTGTATAACAGACAGTGGTCAATAAACATAATAAATAAGTTAATTATATAGTAGGATAGAAGGTGTTAAGTGCTACCATTAAACAAAATGTAGAGTAAGGTAAGGGGAATGGGTTAAGGGGGAATGTTGAAGGATTATTTAAGAGGGTCAAGGGAGTTTTGAAGGAGGTGAGTAAATAAATACAATTGAACCACAGGCATCTCAAATATAATAATTCAAAAATCTCCCTTCAACACATCTCCTCCTTATATATATTTACCTGCCAAACTGGGATACAGTAAGAAGAAAAGGATGATACTGCAGGATTAACCAGTACAGCTCCAGACAAAGTTGGATGTTTGGATGTATGGGGGACTAGCTGTCACCCTAGGCAGAAACCTGTCAGTCATCTTCGCTTTCTCCCATTCCCTCATCTCTCTCTGTTCCCCCCTCCCCATCTTCTCCCACTAGATCACCAAATCCTTTTCATATCATCTCTAGAATATCATTTCTCCTCCATTTCTATTCTTCTGTCTTAATTAAGAATTTCAGGATCTCTGACTAGAATAGACACATGAGCTCAAAAATGTTCCCCCTTTCTCCCTGTCTATTCCCCATCAAATCTATTCTCTATACCTCAGACAGAATCTCCTTAAATGTTCTAATCCTGACACTCTTACTTAAAATATCTTTCAAGAGTGAAGGGCTTGGCTAGACAGCACATACCGAGGCTGACAAGAGCAGGCCCCTTCTGGTCCTAGGCACCTCCTTTGTCATCCATCACCTACTGACGACGTGTAAGCCAACCTCGCCTGCGAGTTCCTGCTGCAATCTAGCCCTGTCTAGTGCCTTCCCTGAAAGGTAAGAAAAGGGGAAATCAGCTAGTTTATCTCTGAAATCCACAATTTCAAGTCTGAAACACAATGCCTCACAAAGATTAAATGTCCATTATTGCCCTTAAGATGTGGGAAATTAAAAATATATCAGATCTCTCTATATTTCCTATTTCAGCCCAAATGAATCCAATTAGGTTTCACTGCAAACTATAAAATGCTCTTGGACTATTTCCTCTTTAAATTGATTATAAATGTTGATGCTCTTAAGTATAAGTGCAAATTAATCTAGAGAATTCCATGAAATTTTATTTCTCAATTAAGCAATTTAAACTAAATTACTTGACTGAAACGACTACTCTGGCTCCTAAGATTGTTCAAAGTCAGACAAATGTAATCAAATGTAACATGGTGATTTCTCACTTGGCATAAACCTTTTCATGGAACTCATTTCACTGCTTTGGATTTGATGGAGAGAGGGGTTGCACTCTTGAGCCCGCTGATCTCCAGAGACTGGGACCAAGATTATAGAAGGCGAGACTAGGTGAAGACACAAGCATTTCTGGAAAATACAAATGTGGTCTCTACTAGGCAGAGAAAGGAACCGAGGGCTCAGACTGTCCAGACATTAAGCTTTCTACTGACACACATCTGGCAGTGCTCCAGCGAGCTCATTCTATTTGGTAGGCAGATGGACTAGCCCTGGCAGCTTTTCAGTCTCATGCGCAAAGCACTTCAGCCTGCGGTAGAGAAAAATCCCCAAACGAAAGTATAAATAGAGTAGGCTTCAGCGTTGTGGCTAAACAAGGGGGAAGACTCATGGTCTCACAAATGAGGTTCCCACAACATTGTGTGTGCATGTCACACACTCCAACTGTTACCTTTTTTCTTGATTTTTAATAGCTTATTTATCGTAGGTGAAGGATGAGGTTACTTATCTGAGGCTCTGTGCTTTGGGCAGAAAACCTTTCTAATGCTCAGTTACTCGCTCCTGCTGGAAAAATGGAACTTTCTAGCTTCTTTCTCAGAAAACATACTACATAATACCAACAAAGAACACTCAAAAGAGTTTAAACTGGAAAATATCACTTGAAAATGCAAACCTCTGTAGTGTGGACTATCGAAGGGGCTCAAGTTAAAAGGATGGACTCACCAAAGAGACTATTCTTTCTCATGTAGGAAGACGTACTCTTTTCTCACGTTCTAACATCGTGAATCCAATTCACATCTCCCATTGAATGAGAATTATCTTCTGTCAATCAAAGCGTGCATTTGAGTTGAAGTCATTGATCATCCTTCACTTGGACTGCCATGGCTACTCAATAGTCACGGCCCGTGTCCTGTTCCTGAGGCCACATTCTTAGACGAGGGCAGGACATCCCCTGAACAGCATAAGCACATTTCCTCTTCCTCACCCGGAGTTTGCTGAGGGAGGAATGCAGGTGTGGACATCCATTCTCAGCATCCCTCCCAATTTGTACCTTTCATAATGACAGCTGTCTCAAATTAAGTATGCATTTTCACTTACTAATTGATAGGTTATTCTGGGGCAGGGTGGAGGGTGTGAAGTTGATGAAAATATTTTAATGTCTTATACTTACTGAATGTTTAATCAAATACTTTTCTTTGGTCTTCAGGTATATAGATTCAGCTAAAACTTAAAATATGATTTTTCCTTTTCTCTTTCTTTTCCTCTCTTCTAGCAAAGACATGCTTAGCTCCCACTCTGTGTCAGGTACTGCACTGGGGGATTTATGCAAATCATCAATAAAATAAAGCTTTCTGGGTGAATTTCAGAGATCACACACAAACTGCCTACATTTCCTTTAGCTGATCTTTGTTTTCTCCATTATTTGCAACTTGATGAGATGTCAAGTTTCAGATCAAATATCACAAATAAAAGCTCCCATGTGGAATATTTTTCAATTTTAGATTTTGTTTGTGTGTGTGGCATTTGGGTCATATATTGTCTGACTATTTGAAGGACTAGATTCCTTAACTCATTCTCATGTCTTCATTCAGAAATATTGGGAATTTTCTTTCTTTACTTCAAATGAAGAGTAATATGATCTTCTGTCCTTTAAGACCAGCTGCCTTTTCAATTAATTTATGTTTTTCTGTCACTTCCTTACTCAGTCCTTTGCCACCATTGGCTTAAGTTCCTGTTAAAATCCTCAGACTCATGGCATGCTCAGAATCATGTTTTTCACTATGGTCTGAGATTTTTATGTTTCTTATGCCACTTTCCTTTATTGTCTCAGTGAAACAAATCAGAGTCCCAGGACTAGAATTCTTCCACTTCAGGCCTTGGCAAACATCCTTAACTAAATATTTGCAGAGATATGAGGGAACTTGCTACCTTTAAGCCCTCAGCACATTTGCAAAGTGGGCGTAGTTTACCTTATCGCCTTACCCTGCTATTCTCCTATATCAAAGGATCTGTGCTTTTGTTCATGCTTTTGCTGGAAAAAGCAACAGCCAATTTAAAAATCCAATTTAATTGAGATATAATTTACATGTAATTCAATGTGCCCATTTTAAGTCTATATTTTGACAAATATATATACTTGTATAACCACCAGCACCACGATAAAGATATAGAATCTTTTCATCACCCTCAAAAAGCTCCCCATGTCTCTTAAGGTCAGACTCCCACCCACCCCACTTCCTGACTCCAGGCAACCATTGATCTGTTCTCTGTCACTATAGATTAGTTTAGCTACAAAACTACAGTTCTTGTACAAATTGAATCACACACCGTGTGTTCTTTGTGTCTGGCTTATTTCACTCATCATAATGTTTTTGAGACTCATCCATATTTTTTTCTTATATTGGTAGTTCATTTCATTTTAGTCCTACTAAATGTCATTTTATGGACATGCCACAGTTTTATTTTTTTTATCATTCAGTTGTTAATGGACATATGGGTTGTTTCCATTTTTTTTTTGTTTTTGTTTGCTTTGTTTTGTTTTGCTATTGAGTAAAGCTGCAAAGAACTTAACCAATGTCTTTGCGTAGGTACATCAGGGCTCTTTTGCAAGAAGAAATATAAAAAGAATATTCAAGAGGCCACATTCAGATGCCAAAGGGAAGAGGCAGGTGATATAAATGAATGCAGAAGGCTGAGTGTAAGATAAAAGGGAGTGATAAGGACTAGAGCAATTCGCCACAAATCCAGTTTTTAACTCTCATCTAATGAAATAATGTTATGAAAGTTGAAGTGATAATGCAGCACAACATCAAAAGAAAAGTATTACAGGTGTATTCATTTCTTGGAAGAGGTAGCAAACAGCTTTTTTTTTTTTCTTTCAGATATTTTTCCTCCCCAAGGCTAAGGTATTATTAAGAATGCATCATTAGGAAAACAAATTTAGCTTTAGACATCTTTAGGTTTGAATTCATGGTCCACATCACATTTTTGAACTTTTATGTTTTATTAGCAAAATGGGGATAATAATAATGTTATTAATTTCATAGCATAAAGGTAAAGCTTAAAAAATTAAAGTATATCTGGAATTAGTCTAAACAGTCTTTCTCTCACTTTGGAAGGAGCTGGAATTTTATTGCGTGTCTTCTGCACGCCGTGCCCTGTGTGAGGCACATTACTCTCAAGATCTCATTTTGTTAAATCCTCACCTCATTAGCTAGACAAGGAACAGACTGAGAGAGGTTGCAAGTCCTGTGATGAAAGCAGAAAACAGAAATTAGCTCTGGCTGGAATTTGCCAGGCTTCCTCAAAGCTCTAGCCAACATAACACTTTTCATTGACTTTAGATGTACCTCTATATTTGCAAAAGGCTAGGACACATTTGAAGGGGTTTTATTAAAGTATTGAATTTTTTAATATACTAAATTCTTGGGCCCTATTTTTGTAATTAATCATGACAATGGACTAAGAGCCTCAGTGTATCAACTTGCCCTCACCTCTCGCTCTTGTGAAAAACTTTAGGAAGATACTGTGTCCAGAGGAGCAGGTATTAGGCCCCAAATGGATACAATGCCACTTCTGTTAACTTTCCTTTAACATTGAACTTCATGAAGCATTCAAGGTACTTCCTAATTCTGTGTCTTATCTAATTTATATCAAAAGTCAAAAAACATTTATCAAGTGTTTGCTTTGTGGCAGACACTATATTAATAACTGAGGAAACAAAGATGGAAAAAACAGCCTATATTCTCAAAGTGCTCACAGCCTACCAAGGGCAAAGCCTGGAATAATGGATACAACTGATAGTAATAAATACTGCAAAGGAAGTAAGTACACAATACAGAAATTCATTTTAACTGGGGAGAAGAGAACGTGTTCTGGGGAAGACACCCCAGGAAATGGTCCCAAATGTGCTATCCATACGTTCCAGCACAGGGACAACTGGGTCAGGGGCTAGGCTGTGTGAAATAAGCAGGGATTGGAAGAGCTAAAGCAGCTGGCTGGGCTTTGCTGCAAGTTCAAGGAGAGATGGGAGTGGGAGCAGATGAGCTCCACCTGTGCCCTCACGGGTTTCTTAAATCTCTAAACCTCCCATTCCCTCCAACACTTGGTCAATAGTTATTGAGAGCTTTATGCCTAAGAAAAGCAGGTACTGAAGAGAGAGACTGCTGAGCTGCTCCCTCCAGGTTGGTCCGGGACGCCCAGAAGCTGGCAGACTGACTACTCAGCTGCTGGGCAGCTACGGGCTGCCAATGGGCTCCAAGTTCTCCTGGAAAGTGTAGAAAGAAGACACAAAAGGAAAAAAAAGTCCTATAGTGAAAACAGATCTGTATATCAGCAGGGAGTTATCAAGGTTAATGAGAAAAATTATCTCATCAGAACAACCCCTGGACGGAGGCGTGTGCACCAGAGACGCAGCCTCTCTAATCTGCCAGCGCAGGGCCTCCCGTGCAATGCAATCCATCAAAGTCACTTCCTCCGCCTTCCTGCCTTCCTGCCTTCCTGGGGGAGCACGGCCCCTCCAGCCCCGGGGGAGAAAAACCAACCAGAGGGAGGGTCCCCGCCGTGGGCAGTGGGCACAAGAGGGATGTTAGGTGCACCCAGAAGTGGAAAAGGGAACAGGGGACTGTACCCCAAACCTCCTTCTCTCAGTTAGAGAGCCAAGAACTGAGGATGCCCAAGCAGGTGCCAGGAGAGGGAGGGGATGTGGGTCCTACACGCGTGCGCACACACACACACACACACACACACACACACTCATGACCATACACAACAAGACACACTGCACACACCACATAGCCACACAATATGGATGTACATTGTACCATGCCTATACATACCCAGCCACACTCATGCACACACACCACATATGAACACTTGTATACATGGCACACACTCACACACAGGCATGCTCTGTGTCCTGCTGTCGTTTGTTTTCAATCTTTTGTTCTTTATGGGAAATAACAACTGTTCAGCCAGATGCATTTTTATAGACGCTTTTGTCTTTATGGTTCCTTTGGCGGGAGCCTGGCTTCTGTACCTGCTGCCAGTCCTGTGGGTAGAGAGTGTTTTCTTTGATGCTGTTACTGTGGCGGTGTTGGTTTAGTTTTGTTTTCTTATGGAGAAGGTAGGAGGCAGCAGAGAAGCAGCCAGGAAGCCAGAGCTTTTGCAGGTGGGGCCTCCAACATGTAATGCTGGGCATTGGGCCCACTCAGTTCCCATGGTTCCCATACTCCCTTGTGGGAATGGCAAGCCCACCACCAGGGGGCACTACTCTTGGGTCAGACCCCTTCTCTAGGCCATGCCTCTCCTATTCCTCACACGTCTATGCTTTCCTTAAGTCCCATTCCCTGTGGGAAGCTTTTAGCCTTCACTGATCTTCCCTCTCTCTGGCACTCTGTAAAGCACAGTTTAGCCCACAATTTATATTGACTTGTATTCTCACTAGGTTTCAAGGACGTCAATCTCAACTTCTCCAGCCAGCTTGCAAGGGACTGCTGGGCATGATTGGTGTTTGAACATGTTCTTCCTGCTCCCTCACCTCCTGGCAAAATGTGGGGAGCTGGGTAATAATTCTCAGCTCAAGGTGTGACCAATAGATTGTATATTCATTACATTTCTTTTTTTGGCAAAGGCTTCATTTGAGAAGCTACCTATTTTTCTGGATGTTCTGTTTTCATGTATTTCTAAGAACTTGTGGAGATGGGCTGGACTTACAAAGTGTTCTGCAAGCACAGGACCTTCTCTGACATAACTGTCAGTATTCTTCAGTGGAATGGGAGGCAAAGGGGAAGACTCAGAAACCATGACCCCTGGTTCCCGGAGCCAACGCCATTTGATGACAAATAGGCTCTCCTCATATTAGGAGGGCAGAGATGCAGTTTCCAGGCAACTCATTGAAGTGAAACAACTCCTCCCAAATCCTATAAAAATTGGTTGGCCAGTATGATCAAAATATAGGGCAATTTAACTATTCATCAGATATTATTGATAGCCTATTAGCTATGTTCTGGACTCTGGGGCCCCTTTGTTGTGACCGCTATCCCATGTCATGTTATAATTGTCTCTTCTCTTTGTGAATCAAAGTATTGTATGTAAATTCTAGGACAGCACTATGGTAGTTATCTGTATCCTGAGCTACCACCAGGGTGTCTGGCATATAACAGGTGCTCAAAAAATGCCTGTGGAATGAAGGAAGGAAAAACTGGAGTCAATAATGGTTGTGTATTATCTTTCCAGGCAGGGCCACTGGAGCTGTAACTCAGAACAAGACAATTATGACACTTGTAGTCTAGGATTACAAACAATGATCACCATCATGATAGAATTGGAGGGATGTGATGACAAAAGAGGAGGAGCTGGAGTGTGGGAGTGGGAGCAGGTGTAGTGAGAGATAATTTAAATAAAGAAACCAAAGAAGGTGAAGACATTTAAAGTAAGAGGCAGAAAGAGAGAGGAGGAAACAGACTTCAGAATGTGGGGGAAGGAGTAGTTTGTCAAGTGGAACAGCTATTTTCCTTTAGCTCTATTGCAGCTGCCTGAACAGAGTCCTAGGTCACAACTATAATAGCTAACCAGCACTCATCGTTTATTTACAAAACACCACACTCACAGTATTGCTCCAGATGAGCTGACTGTAAAGGAGGAACCTGAGATGCAGAGAGGTAGAGAGAAGGGGTGCTGATCCAACTGGATTTAATGGACTCGAGTGTGTACCTCCTCCCCCAGAGCGAGCATGGCTCGGAGCCACCAGATTCCAGGATGGAAAAAACTGTTCAAAGAGAATGTCCTACTGATTGTGTGTCTGTGAGCCAAATATCAAGTAAACTGTAACTGTTGTATTTATAAAAATCAAAGCTATATCATGAAATACAGTTAGGAGTAGGGAAGAGTCAAAGAATTAGGCAAATAATCCAGAAAGATCAAGAATGACTGCCTAGATGCTTCCTGCCTGGGGAGACGATGCACAGCCATTATTGACTCCAGTTTTCCTTTCTTCATTCCCAGGCATTTTTTGAGCCCCTATCATATGCCAGACACATGGTGGTAGCTCAGGATACAGGTAAATACCGTGCTGCTGCCCTAGATTTCCATACAATACTTTGATTGACAAGAAGAAGAGACAATTATAACCCGACATAGGAAATGCGGAGATAGTGGTTACATCAAAGGGATATTTAACCCAGACTGTGAAGAGGCGGTGTTGGGAGGACAGACATCAGCAAAGGCTCCTTGAAGGAGGTGATTTCTCAGCCGAACCTCTGAAACACTAGCACAGTGGTTCTCAACTTTGGCTGCACATTAGAATCACCTGGGAATCTTTTTAAAATCCTGATTTCTGGGCCTCATCCTCCGGAAATTCTGTTTCTTGTTACTAATGTTGTGGCCCCACCTTTATACCAAAGAAACAGAATTTCCGGGAGGATGAGGCCCAGAAATCAGGATTTTAAAAAGATTCCCAGGTGATTCTAATGTGCAGCCAAGGTTGAGAACCACTGCACTAGCAGGAGTTAATCAGGTAAAGGTTATAGTCCAAAGGAGATGGCAGGGCCGTTCTAAGTAGCTGATGTGTCTGATTCTAGAATGTGGATGTGAGGATGGGTGAAGTGGAAATCTAACCAGAGACCAGACGATGAAGAGCTTCTGCACTGTGGTACAAAGTTTGGACCTTAACCTAAGGTCTGAGTGTAAGCAGAGGAAACACACTGTGTTTAGAGTGATCTCTTTAAGAGCTGTAATGGCCCCAGCAAGAGCAGTTTTGATGTAATGATAGGGAAAAGCCCAACATAAGTAGGGCAAGCTTGAGGAAACAGGCTGTGGAATACTCAGTGGGGGTCTCTTTTCTAAGAAGCCTGTCTGTGAAGGGACTGTTGTTGGTTAATATGAGGGAAGGTGTATGTTTGGCTTTTGGTGGTTGTTGGCTTTTCTTTTTTTAAGATAAAACGATTTAAATGTGTTCAGAGATGTGGCTGAAAATGACACAGAGACAAAGGAAATCACCAGGAAAGTGTGTGCTTAAGCCTCGCTAGGCAGGCAGGGAGCAGGCACTAGGGCCCCGCTGGGGAAAGCAGTTTAGATGAGAGGGGGAATCTGTTCCACCTTGAGTGTGGATACGGCAAGGAGGGACGCCGGGGGGGTTAATTTGTGAGTGTTCAGAACAGAGTGGGTAGAGGGAAATTAAAAATTGAGGAAACTCTTAGGCAGCTCTGTTTTCCGCGACAAAGGCAAAGATGCATTGGAAGGTGTTCACTGAGTGTGAGGCAGTACACGGAGCGAGGAAGGGTCTTGAGGGAACTAGTGAAGGCATGAGAAAGACAGGAGGCTGAGAAGGAACGTTCGGGCTTATTTACAGCATCAGGGACCCAGCAGGGGTTATAAATCCTGAATTCATAGCACTTGGGGCTCCTTCCAATTGCAGACTGGGAGAGGCACAGAGAAAGCTACAGCTGAGCTGGTCCAGCCCTGGATTTCTGCAAGGTGGGAAATTCAGAAAGCACTGGAATGGTTGAATGTGAGTCATGATATGTGGGTTGAACAGGAAAGAACTGATCCTAAAGTTTGCAAAGTTTTTTCCCCCAGTCAAACTTTAGCATATAAACAGAGGTTAAGAGAAAGCAAAAAAGCAAAACACGGGTAAGGCACAACAGAGAGCTGAGTGCCTTCCTTTGGCAGGTGATTCAACTTCACCTATCTCAAAATAAATAACAGGCATCTTTAGGTGTTTCCTTAACACTGAACTATGAATAGTTATAAGATGTCATAAATATCAATTTATGTTGCAATCTGCTCACAGGGAAGAGAGAAGTTTAGTTGTAATAAAACTAAATCGACCAAGCATTGACAACTCGCAGAATTTTTTATTTATGTTATATTGCTGAGATTTCAGATTTGTATTTAGTCTTTCACTATAAATATTTTATTTTTCTTAAACTGATGATCAATCAGTTGTACTCATCATTAACCTCACGTGACCAGTTAGATAGGACAGCATTGATGGTTTGCCTTTCATTGTTAAACCTCTGATGGTTAGTTTTAATAACCTGTACAAAGTATGCACAGTGTGTTTGATATTTTTGATTGATATGGTGTTAGTCTTCTGGAACTGTTTCTGAGTTCCTCACACCATTAACTATAAGGTAGTATGATAAAGGAAACACTAGAGCTTCACATTGATTATACCTGAACTTCCCTAAAATGTTAGTTAAAATAAAAGTGTTATTTGCAAAAGTTAGTTCAGCCCCACTTCCTAGCCAATGACTGGAATACTGAAGGGATGACAACTTTTTTGTATCAGAAGTCATAAGATAAATCTGCTTCACATCAAGATCTTGTTCTAGTTGAAGCGATGCTTTTCCCCATCTCTCTGTCCATACAAATCCTATGTATTCGGAGCAGTTGTTCAGTTTCAGTTCTTCTTCCTCTGAATGCCTTCCTAATATGGAATCAGCATGTACACTGATTCCATATTATTTATGATCTAGGCCAGTGGGCAGCAAACTGCGGCCCCTTGAGTGTGGCTCTTCCACAAAATACCATGTACAATGTGATTGAAACTTCGTGGCCACACTCAAGGGGCCAAAGAGCCGCATGTGGCTCGAGAGCCGCAGTTTGCTGACCACTGATCTAGGCTATGCTAGCCTATGCCATTGTTCACACAGACCTGAGTGATCTGACTCCTACATTCCTTTTCAATCTCATAAGGATCAAATGGGTTATGTACATGGAAGTACCTTGAATATACATACTATAGTTAAATATGATCATACTAGAGGCCCGGTGCATGAAAATTCATGCACTGGAGGAGGGTCCCCTCAGCCCAGCCTGCCCCCTCTCACAGTCCGGGAGCCCTCAGGGGTAGGAGGCGACCCAGCGATCAGGGGAAGGCGACACCCCCATCACACCTCTGCTGCTGCCACTGCTGGCAGCAAAAGCCTTGGCTGGCCCTGGGCATCTGGGGGCAGGGCTGTGGGGACTAGGAGCTGCCATTTTGTGGCTGTGGGCACAGCCATCTTTGAGGGCGGGGCAGTCAATTAGCATATTCCCTCCTTATTGGCTGAGGGTGCCGCCATCTTTGCGACGGTGTGAGGGTCAATTAGCATATTCCCTCTTTATTAGATAGGATAGTGGGTAAACTATTATTATACTTTGTAATCCCTTTGTATCATGTTTATTTCCACTTGACACTTTATGAGTACTTTTGCACATTATTAAATATTCTTTGCAAAAAAAGTTACACCTCTCCCAGCCTGTTATTGGTAGTGGCCCAAGTACTATATAGTAACTGTAATGCTTTGTGTGAATGTACAGTAATTTAAAATTGCCCCCAATTGATTGACATTTAGAGTTGTTTTATTTACATTAAACATACTCTGTGATATACTGTAATAAATTGAGTAGATATCTGATATTGTTTCAGGATGGATCTCCAGACAGAATTAATACATCAAAAGATAATTTTTGTGGTACTCTGAACATAGTGACAGGTTCTTTTCCAGTAGAGGTTATACCAATTTTCACACTTACCATCTTGAAGTATTTTTTTTTAATTGATGAGAAAGAGGGAAAGAGGGAGAGAGGGGGAGAGGGGAGAGAGAGAGGGGAAGAGAGAGGAAGAGAGGAAGAGAGAGAAACATCCATGTGAGAAATAGGGATTGATTACCTCCTATAATCATCCTGACTGGGGCTGGAACCCACAACCTGGATATGTGCCCTGACTGGGAATCAAACCCACGACCTTTGGTGTACAGGACAGTGCTCCAACCAACTGAGCCACACTGGCCAGGGCTTGATGTACTAAATGAGAAATTTTTTTACCTCTAGCAATTGTAAGGGTAGGAAATATTTGTTGTTGTTGTTTAATGCATATTTCTTGGATTATTGGTGAAGCTGAGCATTTTAAATATGGTAATTGGACATTGCTATTTCTTTTGTTAAGAATTGATTGCTCTGTCATTTTGACCATTTTTCTATTAGGCTTAAGATTTTTTTTTTCATGTGATCATTTTGTATGGTTCGTATAACTCATCATAAGCATTTCAAGTATTTTCCCAATGTGTCCTTTGTCTTTTACTTGATATATGACACAGAACTTTTCATTTTTAGGTAGTCATATTTACTGAGAGTTCTTCTGGCTATGATTTCTTTTATTGCCTTTATCCTTAAAAATTATTTATATTTAGGTCAGGTAATTATTTATATTATTTTTTTCCAGTTTTGATAGAATTTTATTATTTACTTTGTCTCCTAATCCACCTGGAATTTTTTGTGTGCATAAAGTGGGGATTTTGTTTGTTGCACATTCCCTTGTTTAACCAGGTATTACTGTTCATTCAGCCTATCAGTCTCCATATACTAAATGCTCTATAGGCTACTATTAGTCAATGGGGTGTTCACTTTGTTCTGTTCTGATCTATTGGTTGAAGAGTGCACGGACACTCTATTTAAATTATTTAAAAATTATTCCATTGTTTATGATCAAGCAAAATGACTTACTTATAATTATTTTTCTTTTTAAAATTAGCATTGGCTATCTTTACTTGTTTACACACTCACATGAAATTTAGACTTTTTGAGTTATAACAACTCAAACTTAACTTATAATTTTTGTTGAAATTACATTGAGCCTACAAATTAATTTGGTAGAATTTTATAATTTTTTAATTCCAGCATATGTTTCTCCATTTATTTCAAGATTTGGTTTAGGCTCTACAGTAAGATTTCTAGTTTTCTTTGCACGTCTTTTGAAGTTTTCATTAATGTTATAACTACATATCATATATTTAATTTCAGTTCTTGTTTAGATAGCCTGGATGTTATTATACTATTTCCAAAGCAGTAAATATTTCTCATGTTATCTCCTATATTTGGAGAAGAGTTGAGAGAAACAAATAATTTAGGAAGTACGTGGAGGAAAATATGTGTGAGAGAGGAAAGAGGGTGCAGGTAAGAAGCCACTTCCAAATGAAGTCGGAGTTTATAAACCCTCATGTGCTTTATGGTGGTTCCCATCATATCTGATTTTTCACTTTTAGACAGCCATTCTTTCAATATACACAATAGCTTACTACAAAAATTCAAACTATTATTATCATGCAGGAGTAGTTCATTAAGTACTTTAGTAGGCAAAGGCACAAAGATAACAGTTGATAATGGTTCTGCAATATTAGAGCAGAAATAATGCAGGTATGTTAGAGGAAGAGGCTCATGCCAGTCCTGATGAATCCCCATCCTAATCATGGTAGTCTGGGTCCAAAACCAACACACCAGGAAAATAGTTGTCAGAAATAGAAGCCAGGGCCCCAGTCAAAGTGAGAATTATATAGTAATTAGTCTGGATGAAAGGGTTGAACAGAGCAGTAACCATTAAAACATGGAAGACTCAAGTCAAAGTATTAAGGTAAATTCAGAAGAATCCAAGACAGAGAAAGTAGATAATAAGGTGGAATAAAGGTTAAGCCTCTAGTGAGAAAGACAACAACAACCAAGTACTATAATGACAATAACAGAGTAGTTGCAGAAAGGAGACCAGTATTTGAGGCTGAAATCCTTGATAAACAAGGTATAATTTTCTGTTCACCAAATCCTGGCTCAAAATTTAGCTCTTGGCTGCCTAAATCACCTTATTCCTTCCAATATCCTGAATATTTTGAAAGCAGAGCAAGATGGTTACCATAGCTGTGGTCCTGGACAGTCAGTGAATCGCATGAAAACACCAGAAATCAAGCCATGAGAACCAAGAGAGAATAAAGTAGCCAAAAATGGAGTTGGGAAGAGTGTGCCAACCACACTTCATGTCGCTTACAAGATTGCCAATGTTGGTTGAATGAAATGAGGGATAAGATAGTCAAAAAATCTGCCTTGATACCATATGATGCTCCATGAATAATACTTCACATTTCAATTGTATGTTGAAGTCTACAAAGTGCTTCCCAAACCACACAACCATGGTTTCCTAAATCTTCCTCAGAATCTTGACTACTCTGCAAATTGGTAAATTACTCAGTTTGCAACTAATGAAAGCAAGTCTGTGAGAAGTGTGGTGACTTATCAAAATAGCAAAGCTGGTGTGGTGCAGATTCTGAGCCCCGTCCTTCTGACAGACCATCTCACTCTCTCTCCAGTCTGTCTCCAGTTTTGCTGCTCTTTCAGCCCAGCTGCTGGTTCTCAAATGTGGTTGCATCTTGAAATCATCTGGAAAGTTTTTAGGAATACCGATGTCTGGTTCCTACTCTTAGAAATTTGGATATAATTGTTATGACATGCAGCCTGGACTTTGGGATTTCTGAAAGCTCTGAGATTATTTGCAGGCAGAATCACATACCCAAGAAAATGTCTAACACAACCAAGGTAAACTACAGTGAGTAAAAGCAGGTTCATAGGGACTGCTGCTCAGATTAAGAGTCAGCCAGGGTGGAAGAGCTTATACAGGAAGAGGAGATGAATCAGGAGTAGAAACAAGGAGGTGGTCACGGGTCATGGTCCTGCCTGAGAAAGAACCCTCATGTAAAACCACATGTACTCTCAAAACTAGTCGGGTTAGGTGAACCGAAGGGGGGTGTGGATAGGAGTGGATGGCAAGGATAGAACCAGAGAACCATAGCCAAAGCCATGGTGAGAGTCAGCCTAAGTCAAAACTGGGGTTGCTGGGCACTCATCCTTGGCGTGAGGAGTCTGCCCAGGCAGAGAGCCTCTGCCCTTCACCTCTCCCCAGCTCTTCTCCCTTTTCAGGTGACTTGGCACCAGGGAAGCCAGATATTTGAATAGACTGTCAGGAAGGCACTTCCTGTGTCCTAGATTGAAACTCAAAATATATTTTTCCCACCATAGAACAATAATCATAAAAACGGTGCCAGTAAAAGGAGAGTTTATGTGGCACTAGTGGAGTAATATTTCAGAAACAAAGGAATCGGGAACTGAAGACCAACAGCCACATTCAA
Source organism: Myotis lucifugus (assembly GCF_000147115.1). Taxonomy (NCBI): domain Eukaryota; kingdom Metazoa; phylum Chordata; class Mammalia; order Chiroptera; family Vespertilionidae; genus Myotis; species Myotis lucifugus. The sequence goes on along the minus strand of NW_005871793.1, from coordinate 146,953 downwards.
CATAATCTCTATGGAGAAGGCATTGCAAGTTTCTAACCATCTTCCACAAAACATTAGGTTCCACTGCAGCAGGGTCTGTCTTTTCAGCATTGTCTCACTGCGGCTTGGCACAGAGCACACTTCTGTTGAACTGCTCAAGCATGGACCCACTTATGATTGAAAAATGCCTTTATTTTAACACCAGAATAGGAATGCCTAGAATATTTTCATGCATCCTTTTTATCTTCTCTCTTATTTTGACATGAGGTAAACTGAAGAGTGAATGTTCTATTTACCAAATATAAACCCTAGTACTGGAAGGCAAGTCTAAAGACTTCTAGCTTCCTGGCATTCTAATTTGTGGGTGGGAAGTGGTTTTCATCTACTTCCAGTGGAGGGCACCCACAGACAATAACCTAAGAACCTCCCTTCCATTTAGAGTATTGGTCCTTATACTGGCTTTGTCTAGGACACATTGCCCTTCTCCCAATTTCTCTAACTCCCTTTTCTTCACCTGCATTATCAAGATGCAGCCATTTTTATCTGCTCACAAAAGTGAACTTCTAACTGCTGGTTTGTGATCAAGAAGCAACAAAGCTGTCATCTCCCTAAATATATTTGTTTATTTTGCTTGGGGTTGTCACTATAAATAAGAGAAAGTATTGCTGATGGGGTTTTTCATGTGTGTGCTCTCTTTCTCTCCCTCCTCATTCATTTCATCAGCCCTAGTCCCCTAGACCTGTGTTGCCACCTTGAAACAAATGGGAGAAAATCAATTCAATTAAAATGCAATATAAATAGAGAGAAGAAGCAATTTTTAACTTGGTTTTCTGAGAAACTGTCCACATTCTGGTGGCTAGTAAAGGGAAGGGAACAAATAAAGAAGTTATTTGGCTGTCATTTCATTTGAATTATTGTAGGGACCTAAGTGGCTAAGGGGAATAGTCCCATTGAGTCCTTTCTCTCTGACAGTTTAGTTTTTGTCTCTGTCACTCATTTGGGAGAACACAGCAATGGACAGCATCTCTGGCTGAGTCTTAGGGAAATTATTCTGGGAACTGGGCCAGTGAGGATGGTTGTGAGAATGATGAATATGGAGACTTAAATCCCTGATGTCTTCTAGAAATGGAAGGACAGGGAAAGATGGAAATGCCTCTGCCAGGAATTCTCATGCACATGCCAATCTCTACAGCAGGCAATGTCACCAAACATCAAGGTGACCTTAGAACCCGAGAATGTGGAAGGAAGAGGTAGTCATGCATTTAGCAGGCTACTCAGAAGCTTGTGGAGCGAGGTGGTCAATATGTCACACACGTGTTGCAATCACCCTTGTCAGGTCCATGGCAGATATTATAAATGAATTACAACCTTCTCTTCCTCCCAACCCAAATTCTATTTCAATACGGAATGCCAGAGACATTATCCATCAAATGGTGTCAGCATACCAGAAGAAATCTATTTGCTGTATGTGACCTGGAGTGTCTGTGAACACCTGCCTGTGAATTCAGGTCAAAGGAAGTGTGATCTAGGCTTGATTTAAGCAAACAGGCACCTGCCCCTGACTCTGAGCCGCTGCTCTCACTCTTGGTGCAGCCACACCTCTTTTCATGATTGACTTATCATGGCCACTTACATTTCTCTCATCATCATATCCATTTAACTTTCTACTCTGCTTTTTTACTTCCTGTCTCCATAATATTCAGGCAAGATTGGGGGGCTGCTTTGATAAGGATGTAAATGGAATGAAGTTAAAGGTGATGGTGAGAGGGATAGCACAGGTTTTCTCGTTATCTCTGTCTATAAGTGGACAGCGTGTCTTTAGAAGTTGTTTTGTTCATTGAGATTTGCAGCAACATCTCCAGAGGCCTCAGCTGACATATGGCACAGCTACTCAGTGCCATTGGTGTCGCTCTCTTAGTTTTTGGTTATCTGGGAAATCACAGGACTAATGATGACATCATAAAATTTTCCACAAATGAATGTGTTTTTGTTGTTGTTGTTAATCCTCACTCAAGGATATTTTTTCCATTGATTTTTGAAGAGAGTGGAAAGGAGGGGAAGAAAGAGAGAAACATTGATGTGAGAGAGACACATAGACATAATGATTGATTGCCTCCCGCATGTACCCCAACCAGGCCAGTGATCAAACCACAACTGGTATGTGCCCTTGACTGGAATCGAACCCAGGACCCTTCAGTCCACAGGCCAAAGCTCTATCCACTGAGCCAAACCAGCTAGGGCCACAAATAAACTTCTAATACACAACAGAAATGAAAATTGAGTTTCACCATTTTAAGATGACATCTCCACACCCAACTTTATATAAATTGTAGCCATAACATTTACATGCATATTATTATTGAGCCTTTTGGTATATTCCACCTCCTTCAATTCAAACAACCTCACTAAACTTTCATAACAATCTCTGAAAACTGATTTCTACAGGTTATCAAATCATACTTGTCTATAGTAATGGAAATAAATTTCAGCATTTATAATTAAAAATAATTTTGAATCTCTATAGAAACTTTGTCTGAGTCAAACTTCTCTTCAAAAGAGTGTTGTGTTTACTGAAATGTTAGTTTATTATCCATAAACATAAGCTTACAGTTTGAGGGACAGAGGGGCCCAGGAGCTCACTTGAGTGCTTGGGAGGTATTTTCTGTGATTTTCAATCTTTAGAGGTTTCTTTCCCCAAAATATGATTCTTAAAACAAATACTATTGAGAGTAAGAGAAATAGAAAAAAATAGTTCAACTTCAGATCAGGCAACCACCTCCGTGTGAAGGGGGTTAGGAGCTATTTTCAGCTGTTAGGAATTTTAAAATTCTTGCCTACCTCAAACCTGCCCCTTCAATTTCCAACATGAAATATATCCCACTGAGCTAAGCCCACTCTCTCCTCTGGGAGCAGTCACTCAATAACCGGTCATAGTTTTATTAGCTTTTGATGAAAAGCAGGGTTGGAGGAAATGGGTCATCTCTCAGGTACGTATTGATAAGGAGAATCATTAGACCCCCAGTTGCATTTTCTCCTTTAGCTGTGGTGGCTTTATAGACACTTTAGGGATATCTGGAAGTCATGAAAGCCACATTTTTCTGTGATCAACCTTATGTTGCCAGAGCATCCTCACAAGCTAGATTTCTAATATAGCTATGCCCGTTGTGGAAGCTCAGCTCCTTACCGCCTCACTCCCCAAATGTCCTCCATCCTCCGCCAAGCACTAAGCTAGACCCTACACCTGGTCTCCTCCAGTTTCCAGGGTTGTTTTGGAGATGACCTTTATGCCAAATCTTTTTTCCTCATGACCTTGAACAGGCAGTAGGTTTCGTCCTATTTCAGGGCTCATACTCCCTGCTGGGATGCTCACTACACTCCCATTTCTTAGAAAATTGACATCCTCCCACCTTTCTCAGAGCAGTGGTGACTGATGCAAGTTGATAACAATGACATTAAGCCCATCTCGCTTTTAGTAACCTGAAGGAAAGCATGAATAATAATGGCTTTCCGTGGGTTACAAGGAGAGAACAAAAGGATTCTTGTGAACTTAACTGACCCACAAACATAAATGAAAAACACTGATAGTTTCAGGAAAAAAACTGGTGGGAGAACTGCAGGATCTAGAAGAGGGTGTGCTGAGGTTCTGGAGTATGCAGGTGGGTCTTAAGGAGTCTGGTAGAGCCTTAATGGTCATTTGACCACATGGAGTACTGGGCTGCTGATACCTAGGAATATTTCGTTTGCCACAGCTGCATGATTTCCATAGATGTAGAATCCATTGTTCTTGGAAAATATGAGACAGCCCATGAGCTCCTGAAATCACTTTAATTTCTATTATTGTCCACAAGATAATCATGTTGACAAAAAGTCTTTCAGGTTTGCTTTAATAAACCAGTCAATTCAATAGTCTCTGAAGACCTCGGTAAGTATAAATCTTGTTAATGTTTGGCTTAATAGAACATAGCTGGATTCCCTTAGCTGCTTTGGCATTCAAGCTGTTGTTTGTTATTTTACAGAAATACATGAAGAAAATCTGTTCTCAGTCAGGTCTGTAGTTGGAAAAGTAAGGTGAATTTGTATTGCCTTTGCAGATAATCATAAATACTCTTTTTTCATAGTACACCAAATCTCAACAAGTAGTAGTTTCTTAAAGGTTAGTTGGTGTTAATTGGAAACCATATCCATGAACATTTCTTATTGTTACATTATAATCCATTAGCTTATTTTATACTTCAAATGTATTTTTTTATCACGTGTGAGTCTGTAACATCATGCATTGATGACTTGGAAAATATCAGTTCACTGACCTATGAGGGTCTTACAAATAGTGACATATTTCATTGTAAAATATTTTTTAAAAATCACATTTCTTAATAGCAGCACCAATCTCATTTAAGGATTAGAAAGCCAGCAAATTCATGGTGATGGATACAAGTTTTCTAAAATTCAAATTTCCACTTGAAAGTTTGAATTTTCTGACTGGCAACAAATACTGTCAGTCATTTTCCTCAAAGTGACAGACATTCATTTTTTACAATATTTCTAAAACACCCAAATCTGAATATCCATCATTTATCTCTCTTTTGACCTTTAAGTAAAAATGTCATTCATGAAAGAAATGAATAGTCTAGGTTGCAACTTAATTGCACGAGTGCTTTCTTCAAGACAACCACTGCCCTCCAGTGTGCAGCAGAAATGTAGTTCCTCATGCACCCTTCCCATCCTTTTTAGGATGGGTCATTTTATGTCTACTTGGAGGGTGTTTTTGGATAACTCCACTCTCCATCTCCCCTGAAAAATAAGAAGAAAGCAATTTCTACAAACTGACAACCAAAAGAATAAAGTTAAAATCATTCCATAAGGCATCTTTCCCCCCCACCCCTCCCAACCCTTAGAGCTAGCTGAGGGGGTGTGAGGGACTCTCCAGGTTGGGCCTCTGCTGGTGCCGCAGAAGGAAAAGGCACCAGTGTCTCTTACCCTCCTCACTTTGCTTCAACTCAATAGGGCCTCTTTAAATGTCTTCAATTCCAAACTCATTTCATGCATAACTGATAGTTCATAAGAAACTATCACATTCTAAATATGAATAAAAGCTTTTGCTGAAGCTGAGGTCCTTTATGGTTGTTGTGGATTCACATCAGGGGGAGGAACCCTTTAAGGAGAAGAATATGATATGTTCATTTGCATAAAAACAATAAAACTCTTCCAGCAGCAATTTCCCCATATATAAAAAGTGAGATCATAGCACCTCGGTGACACCGACATCTGTTACTTAAACAGATGCCACTTTCTAAACTCATTCGAGCAAACCCTTCACTCCAGCCAGAGACCTCTTAACCAAAATTCAATGTGTAGCTAGAGCTTAAAGGGGGGACTTGGAATAATGATTGACTTTACATCCCAGCGTTATTATAAATTTGCTTGACTTTTGTGTATTTGTAGTTTAGCAAAATCTTCAGTATCTTTCTCAGTAATTTCCTGCTTCTGATTTAATCCCCACAATCTCCAAAATCTAATGCTTCCTTCTAAGATTCACTGCTGATTAGTGTTAGCATGGCTTTTATTGGTTGGTTTGTTTCTGGAAATGCACACTAATGACTTCGCAGGGCAGGGTTCTAGCACTATCTAAAAGAGAAATAAAACCTGCTTCCTTTATTTTTTTAAGTTGAACAAAGCGTCCTGGACTGGGACTGATGTTTCCCGTTAAGCAATACTTCCCCAGTCTGAGACTGATAAGTGCCTTCAGAAGTTAGGCTTATGCTTCTAAATCAGCAGTTCATGAAAGGCACTACAAAAAACTATTATTCCACTATAATGGATGGCAGCCCCGTTGTATGTTACACCTTGAAGTAAGCAGTAGGATTTTCAATCACTTGATAACCTTGAAACTGCTAAGGTATCAAATTGCTATCATGAATATTGTGCAGGAGCAGAAATAACTCAGGAAGCTGCCTTTGTGAATAATAATCAGAAAACTACAACATTTTTACCAAGAAAATGGATTGAGGCAGTGGCGTATTGACAAGCCCTGCAACAGGAAACTAAGGTAGACATTACAAGTACATTTGCATTAGACAATGCACCAATCCATCATAAATTCCAACAGCATTGGGCTTGTAAGATCTAATCAGTTAAAAAAATTATTAGCAGAGAATGATGTTGCTTGTTAAAATTTCAAGGATGAGGGCAAGGAGAGCCGACGTTATTTTATAGCTGAAAACAAGAAAAATATTGGTTTAATATTTGAACTTCTCAATGCACTCTCAAATCGAACTGATTTCAGCAGAAGATAGGCAAGAAGGTGTTTAGAAAGTGAGGATTTGCTTAATAGGCATTTTAATCAATTGCAACATGAAGACACAGTAAAAATATAGACAGTAACTGTTTACTACATATCTCTTTTTCTTAAAATGTATCTGCTTAATTTTTACCAAATCCTGGCTTTGTTCATGAGCAGAGCACCTGTATTGGTCTGTGGCATTTCCAGACTACAGTCTACTAAGAAGAATCCTCGACAGTCATGTGAAAACTCAATGTCTGGAGTGATTCATCATTGTGTCAGATTGGCCGGCACTTTGTCACAGTGACTGACAATGGGAGAAACTTGGAAATAATACAAAGATTCTCTGTTCACTGATAGTGTCTGCACTGTGATTAGAGAAGAAAGCTTTGAGACTGTGAGGAGAATCTTAATGTCCCCCCCCCAAATTAATGTTGATGTTTTTACCCTTTGTAGGTCAAACACTACCTAACGTTTTCCACTGTGTCTTACTCAAAAGCCGCCATTTTCATTTAAAATAGTTCTTAGAGCCTGATTATTGAAATCGCCACACACCTAATATCTTATTGGTTAGGACAAACAATTTTTCAATAAAACCAACTACACCTGCTTTACTGTATTCACTTGAAAAAGCTAAATGCCATCCAACAAAAGATTGTCTGTGCTGACTGGCTACTGCTCAAGGTAGTACCAATATAACCTATATTTTCTCCCACTCACCCCTTTCTTCTAGTCTGGTATCATTTTGTTATTCAATTTGGCAAAATTCTAAAAGGGTAATGATATTAATTCCTGATAGCAGGTAAATTGTTACGGAATAAAGTAATGTAGAGCATGGGCATTAGAGGACCTGAGAAGCAAAGGTAAATGTCTTGATGCAAATCCATTTTTCTGTAGGAAAAAAATGAAATAGCATCTTCTACCAATAGTGGGTCAATAATGTCACCTTATAATTAAAAAGACAAAAAAAGTTAAAATATATCCTACCTAAAAAAGGTAATTACTAGAGGAGTAAATTATCAGAAAGGACAATAATCAAAACTAGCATTTATTGACTTATGTGCCAGAAATTGTGTAAATAATCTCATTTACTCATTGGAAATTCTGAGAGATGAATTATCATGACCATTTTAAAGATTAGAAGATGGAAACTTTGAGAAGGTTTTCTTTAAGACTATATAATTAGTAAATGGGGGAATTAAAATATAAGTCCAAGTATGCCAAATATTTTAAGTTCCAAGGGTATTAAACATCCCACCAGAGTAAATGAAAGGATTTAAGGTAGAGTCCATGAAAGATAAAATCAAGGAATAAAACAAGAAATGTAGTCAAATATCTATAAGAGGGATGACCTCAAAATGCATACCTGGTCATATTACTTCTCTCCCTTTGTCCCTCATCTTCCCTAAAGGTTTATTGCTTTTAGGTCCTTACCGTGACCAGCATAGCACAGTGTGATCTAGTGTCTGCCTGCCTCTAGGACTCATCAATACAGTCCTGCTCTCCAATACAGCCACACTGGCTTGTTGCTGGTCCTATATCTGGCATGCTCCCCCCTGACTTAACCTCTTTCTAGTCACTGGAATTCTCTTGCTTACCCTTTTTACCTGGTTAAATCATCTCCATTCTCTATAACTCAGCTAAGTGACACCATGAGGAGGTTGGAACTTCCTTATCATATGAACCACACACCTCTCCTTTATTGCATCTGTCGGAAGTGTAACTTACAGTTGTCAGAAGGATTATTTTATTTATGTCTGAATAACTCACTTGACTAGTAGTTCCAGTGCTTAACTCTCTCTGCCACAATGAAGATTGGTTCATCAACTCTTTGAGAGTGAACGAATGGATCAATAGTTTCTATCTGTATTTCTTGACAGTTCATATTTAGAGTTTCATTTGATTTTTATTGCATCTCAACAATGAAATGAGATAGCGATCACTTTCCCATTTTACTGAAGAACAAATTGATGCTCAAAGAAGTTGACTACTTATCTAAATTTATATTAGCAGGGGCAGAGCCTGCTGAAACCTAAACCCTCTGAATCTCAGTTCACTGTGGATTATACCAAAGTCTTATTGTGTCATCAATGGAAATGTAAAGTTTTGCATCTATTCAGAACAATAACAACAAAAACCCACAGAAAATGGGGGGAATGTGTGAAAGACCATGGAGAAAACAGGAGTTAGGGAATGAGCCCTGCAGACAGCAGCACTGCTCTCCCCTGCAGAGCTGCAGGAGCAGCTCAGGGTGCAGTGTAAGCTCACAAATTGCCCTGAAGACCCTGGAGGATGGATCCACAACTTGAGTTGGGATTGTTGTCTTTTAAATCAAGGAGTTGATTGTGAACTCTGAGGGAGTAGAGGTAAAGTGACCAAGGTTCAAAAACATTGGAGGACACTCCTCTGGCCAAGCCTCCATGGACAGGGCGGCAGCATGTTCCACAGCTTATGGCAGAAATGGCCTCCAGCTTTGGACCGGAGCAGCTCTCCTTGAGGAGAGTTTGGGATGGGAGCCTTTGGGTTGACTTCCTGGCCAGGCCTTCCTGTTTCCTTTGCCCTGGGAATTGGACCCTTTCCAGTCCTCCTAGATATTGATTATAATCTACTTAAATAGAATGGACCCCTCCACCACACAGGACCATGAACAAATTACCCATGTGATTTTGAATCACCATTACTTTTATTCTCCTGATACCTTGACTTAAGAGGAGACCTGAGTCAGTTCTAGTCCCTGAATGCCTTTGGATAATGTCAGTTGTCTTATCACCATACTCTCAGAAGCTAGGTCTAATTCCTACCGTTAGCCTGGTCTTTCACAAAAATTGGAAAAAACTTAGACTGTTCTTCAGTAGAGCATGAGTTTTAATGAAATCCATCTCAGACTTCTAAATTTCAGATTTTCCTTGGTGAATATATGAATTGCTCAATGCTACCCTTTAAACCAGCACTAGGGCTCTGTCCTCTTTAATCTGTGCTTACCATTGACCCTGAACTTCTGCACTCATTCTCAGCAACACCCTCCAGACTTTAATGACTTCCTTGTTCCTTGTGTGGACATCTGCTCCCATATGCAATCATCACAGGCCCCTAGAGACTTTGTTACTGGTTGCCTCTTGCCCAACTGAGCCAATTTCTTAATTCCAAAGATCTACCACAGCCTTTCTAAATGTCACTGGAAATTTAAAAAACGAGTAGCAATGATCAGGAAATTATTGCCCTCAAAAACTAATATGGTGGGAATAATTACACAGGTGATTCCAGTGTTCAGTAAAGGTTAGGAGCTAATATTATATATTCTCAGAATTCAGTGGAAACTATATTGGAGAGAGAAGAGCAGGTGTGAGGGAGAGGGAGTGGGTTCATAAAGCAGAGGGAAAACGTGGGTGGGAAAGTGATAGCTTAACAGGGGAGGTGTCAGTGGAGAGGTGGGCAGGAGATTGAATAAAAGACAGCAGAGAAAGCCCTGGGAGCTGTGCTCCAGAGATGGGTAGGGAACATACTCAGGAAGCAGACACATAGCCAACCTAGACCCTTGGATGGAAACCATTGGTAGAGCAGCACTTATCGGACATGATGAGCTCACACTTAGTCAATCCATGCAACCAGAACACCAGCCAGTCCTAGGCTTGTAAAGCACAACCCCCCTGCCCGTCTCCTCATGGCACCATGAGCATCAAGAATTTCTGTACTGCACAGTTCTAACAACCAACTAGATGACAAAATCAGATCACATAATGATTTTGGTTTGGGGGCAATCCTGTGAGGTGGGCAGAAGAGTCACTATGTTACCTCTGTATTATTGATAAGGGTGATGAGACTCAGAAGTGACTTGCCCAGGGCCGCATAGCTCCTGAATTCAAGGTAGGACCATGATCCGAGCTTAGATAACTTCTCACTCTAAATCCATAGCTCTCTTCACTTTGCCACTCGGTCCAAAAGGATCGAGAATGCTCTCAAAATACAGAAGTCAGTTTTTGTGGCAATGCCCTGCTCTGTAGGCTCTGGGTGTGATGCTGACCTTCAGTGCATTGGAAGGATGTTTATTTCCTCATCAGCTGGATCCGTGTTCTTCAGGGTTCTTCTTTGGATGCATTTGTAAATTTATAGGAAGAGGTTTTCGGTTGTCACAATGAAGAGGATGCCCTGCTGGCATTTAGTGGGTGGGAGCTAAGGATATAAAAAAAGTCTGAGTGCACACTATTTTCTCATGCAGCAAAGAATTCTAGCATCACACGTAATGTTGCGTACTCGGTGGACATCATGTAGTAAAGCCTATGTATAATTACCTGAATCAAGAATATAACTCCATTTTGCATATAAGCACAAAGTAATATACATTGTTTTAATAGGGACTGAATTTTCAGAAATGACTTCTAAATAAATCCAGGAAAAAACTGTATATGGTTGTGTCAGAACTTTATAAGGAGTTGCTTGCCATTTTAGAACATCACAAAGCACATGATTTTATCTAGACTTTACTTGCTAACTTTATAATCTTGCCCCAGAGTAGGGATGGCGATAGGTGGCAGAAATTGACTATTAGTTTTCTTTAATTTGATAATTTTGGATGCTTGACAACCTGAGGCTATAATTATATCATATTGAACTTCATTCTAGGAAAATCAATTGATTTAATAACATCATGCTTCTCTAATAAATATCCCAAATTTTGGCTAAAATGATGGGTGAGCCATCTCTCTTCACTCGATCATCCAGAAACTCAGGTGATAAGTTTGAATTTTAAATAAAAATGCCTTCCTTGGAAAACCTTCCACAAAATTTTCCTATCATTTCTCAGAGAAAATGTGGGAAGTTGAGTCTGGATAAAACATTCTGTTACAGATTCATTTCGGCCTCATGTCGTAGCTTGTATATTATTTAGAGATAATTTCAGATTCCTATATATGGTAACAGATACTGAAACTTTCATTCCACCTACTGCACTTTCTCCCTGTGCTTTCCAACTCTAGTCTTTGTTTTGGAATGAAACTATTGAGCTGCAATATGAAGTTAAACACACTCGACAGGGAAAGGTGTGTGAGTCAGCAGTTTGTAGCTGCCATGAAAGGCATGAGAGAGCTTTCAAATTCATGTTATTGATGTGAATTATTTTGAAGATTGTATGGTTGGCTGTTTCCGCAAACTTTGGCAGGGATCAGCAATTTACTGATGATGAGAAACAGCTAACAAACCACATTACATTCTCCAAACAGGAGCAAAGATGTTTATTTGGTATCCAAAGTTAAAGAGATAAAGCTATAGGTGATCATTTCAGTGTGACCCATAGAGGTCACCTGAGCTCAGCTCACTATCTCCAGGGGTCAGATCCTAGGTTCACAGTGAAGGACAAGTCTGCCCTAAATCACATCTGGGCTGCAATTTCTTAAAGCCTTCTGTTCTTTAGCGATAGCTGCTTTAATAGCATTTCTAAATGTTATGTTCACAGTAATTGTGCGGAGACCGAAGCACCATTCTGGAAAATCTGATCCAGGTCCATAACATCACGACATTAAAAAACAAGATTTTAAAAAAACAAAACAAAAACACAATTCCCAGGCCCAGGCCCAGCACTTCTGATATAGTAGCACTGGTGTGAGGCCTAGGAATCTGTAAGTCAAAGTACTTCCTGGTAATTTCTGATGTGCCAGCAGGTATGTTACTGACTGCTTTTGACTACTTGTCTATGAGGTTTTAGAATAAATAATAACAATGTACAATTTCTGTGGGTTCACTTGAATAATTTATAGTAAGTTTCATTCTAAGACATTTTACATATTTTATCTGAATATAAAACATGTAATGATGAGAATGATAAAAAAATAAAAAAGAATCCTACTTCCTGTGAACAAAGACAGAAAGAAAAGGTAGGAAGGATGTTAACGAGCTATCCCTTTCCTGGCCCAGAGTGGAATAATGATGCACGCACCCCTAGGAACACTTTCTCCAGCATCGGATGCTGCTGGTGGCATGGTGTTAATGGCTGCTCCTGGGTTGTGGCACAGCTTGTTGGAGGCACAATATTTCAGTCGTAGGGAATCTGGTGAAGAACGACTTGGGCAGACCATCTAAGCAGCGGTTCTCAACCTGTGGGTCGCGACCCCTGAAAATACATCCTGCATATCAGATATTTACATTACGATTCATAACAGTAGCAAAATTACAGTTATGAAGTAGCAATGAAAATAATTTTATGGGTTGGGGGTCACCACAACATGAGGGAACTGTATTAAAGGGTTGCGGCATTAGGAAGGTTGGGAACCACTGAAAGGAGATGAATACAGCAGCTATCCTCAGACAGTTCCCAGACTCACACAGCTTCAGACTGTTGAACCAGGCAGAACCCAGAACCACTCTTTCAGTGGTTCCTCCTTTCTTCTTATTAAAAAAAATTATTGATTTTAGAAAGGGAGAAAGGGGCAACGAGAAAGAGAGAGAGAGAGAGAGATGAGAGAGATACGTTGACCAGGGATTGAACCCCCAAACTTGGTATGTGCCCTGACAGGGAATGGAACATGTGCACAGTACAACACTCCAACCAACTGAGCAACAGCAGCCAGGGCCCTCCTTTCTTCTTAAAAAACAAAACAAAACAGAGGCTTATAGTTTGAGTTTGGGCTATAACATTACATTATCCCAAGAGAAGCAAGGTTAATAAATTAGCACTTGTGACTGTGTTCTGATGCCTAGCACAAAATTATTTGTTGACCATACATATTGAGCCAATGCATGTTCTCACAATTATGGCTTGGCCTCTATTTTTCCAAAGGAAAAAAACTTTCTGCAGCAGTAAATTCTAGAACACATGGTGAGACCTGCTTTACCCATTTTATTCCAGCATCCTAGTTTTGAGTATCAAAAACAATTCAATTAGGGTACATCCTCTATAATCAGAGAATTATAAAATAACTAGAGGCCTGGTGCATGAAATTTTGTGCATGAGTGGGGGTCCTTAGACCTGGCTGGTGATCAGGGCTGATCAGGTTCACCACCTCCCTGCCTCCCTGCTTCTCCCTCCTCCTTTCCTTGTCGCCCATGTCCTCTGCCATGCACCCCTGGTTCCCCATCTCAGCCTGGGGCCTGGCCCTGATCGGCCAATCAGGACCTGCCAGCTGGGAGGAGGGACTGGGAGGTTGGCTGGGCAGGTCCCAATTACAGCAATCAGGGCCTGCCAGGCAAGGGGAGGGGTCACCCGCCACTGTGGCGGGTAGGCAGAGGGCCGATTGGGGCCTACCAGCCTGGGGGGAGGGGTGAGGGAGGGACCCGGGAGGTTAGTCACCAGCTCCAAGGAGGGAGCTGGTCCCCACTGGGAAAGGGGCTGCATCCGCCACCACCCACCCCCGGTTCCCCATCCCAGCCTAGGGACCGGGAGGTTGGCCGGCAGGCCCCATTGGCGATCAGGGCCTGCAGGCTGGGGGCAGTTCCTGCGTTGAGCATCTGCCCCCTGGTGGTCAGACTGGTCGTTCCAGTTGTTCTGTCATAATGGTCGCTTAGGCTTTTATATATATAGATATGAGAAGAGATCTTACATATGATCTGGTCCTCCTCCAACCTGGAGTTATCCCTTACCTCTCTCTTCCTATTATACATCCCAAATCCGCCATCATCAATCTCGCTTGGATTACCAAAATCCCTTCCTAATTAGTTTTCTTACCTCCATCCTTGCCCACTGTAGACTTGCTCATCACAACAGTTACTTTAATATGGAAATCACATCATACCTTGCCTCTGGGCAAAAAGCTGGCCCTTTTAATGATTTGCAATATTTCACATGATTTGTTTCCAGGTCATTCTCTAGTGTCATCTCCCATAATTTTTATTTTTTCATTCTGCTGCAGACACACTGGCTTCCTCGCTACTCACTGAACATTTCAAGTATGTTTCCCCAAGTCTAATGTGCTGGTGTTTCTTCCTCCTAGAATTCTCTTTGCACATATAACCTCATGGCCAATTTCTTCAACTCCTTTCAGTTTCTGAGGCTTACACTGATCAGCCAAGTGAAAATTTCAACTCAACCTCCTCCCTGCACTATATTGTAGACTCCATATCCACATTTCTTACTGTTGAAGGTTTTCTGTTGGATAGCTCTCTGTAATCTCATACTTATCATCAGAAGTGGAATTCTTTATCACTCCCTAAAATTGCTACTTTACTTAATTGCATCCCTTATATATGGAAATTTGAAAACTAAAATGTATTAGGCATGCTGTATGTGAGAAGCCTTATCCTATATAATAAAGAGGTAATATGCTAATTTGGTCCTAATGGTGTCTGAGTCATGACCAGGCAGAAGCTGGTGGGTGGGGAGGGGGGCGGCTGGCCAAGCCCGAGTCCGGCTTTGGCGGGGCAGCAGGAATCTGAGGCCACCCCAGCCCCAGCTGGTCCCCGGCCGGATGGTGGCTCAGTGGCATCTCCATGCACAGCTGCCAGGGGCGGCTGCAAGGGGCACGGGGCCTCGCCACAGGCTGCTGCTCAGCGGGAGCCCGGCAGCCTGGAGCTGGAGTGGGCATGCACAGACTGCCGAGCTTGCTAGCGCCGCACACCCTGCTCCGCCCCGGCCCAGTGCTTGCCTCCGTGGCCCGGCCACAGACCCTGCCCCATGCTTCAGGCTGGAGAGGAGGCTTGGAGCCACCAGCGCCCTAGGCTGCTCTGCCTGCACCGCAGCCTGCCTGCCTGGCAGGGACCAGAGCATTGCAGGTGAGCTGCTCCTGCCCCTGGGGGTGGAACAGGGAGGAGGGCACTGGGTACAGGGAGGGGAACCTCAGCTGGGGTCCTCCTGGCACTGGGAAGGGGCCCGGCCTGGGCCCAGTGGGGAGCTTAGGAAGTCTGGCTGAGCAGGCGCCAGTTCATACCAACTGTTACAGGGAAGGCCCCAGCCAGGAGCAGGCAGATGGGGAAGGAAGGCCCTGACTGGAAGCCGGAAGAAGGCCCCGGCCAGCAGCCAGAAGGCCGAGATTGGCCCTGATAGCCAGCCAGGCCTAGGGACACTACCCCTGCATGAATTTCATGCACTGAGCCTCTAGTATAAACTATGAAAGCACCCAGCACAGTGCATATTTTTGGATTGCTTTGGTTTATTTGCTTTTTTCTTAATTAATAGATTTTTATTTAAGTAAAATAATCATGTGGAAAAATGCATAAATCATAAAGGCACAGTTGAGCTAGCACAAAGTGAATGCACATGTGTTACCACTACCCAACTGGAGAAATATAACCAGCACCTCAGAAGCTCTCATGCTCCCTTTAACAACTACTCACCAGATTACTTTGGTCTGTTTTCAAGTGTCATATCCGCACAATCATGTAATATGTATTCTTTTGTGTTTTGATTTTTTTATTCCATATTGTATTTCTGAGATATGTGCATGTTATTGCATGTAATAACATCCCATTTTATGATGATACCATGATTAATCTGTTCTTCTCTTGAATGACATATAAGTTGTGTTCAGCATGGGAATGGTATGAATTATGTTGCTATAAATTTTTTTGTACTGATTTCTGGTACTCATAAGTATTTTTGTTGGGTCTATAACATGGAATATTTATAGCTGAGTCATAGCGTGTATGTTTAACTTTAGTTGGTACTGCCAATTCCTTTTCAAAGACAGTTATACCAAATTTATCTTCACATCAGTCATTTATGAAAATTCTAGGTGCCCATATCTTGGCTAACACTTGATATCTCATTGTAACTTTGATTTTCCTGTCCCTAATCACTAAAGAAATTGAGCTCTTTTTAATTCCAATGCTGCTTTGGCAAAATGACCTTCTGATGTGATAGATCTAACTTGCCCTAGAACCACTCTTCATGGTAGGAAACTGGCTAGTTGATGGTCTTAAAATTTTTCTTAGAGAATACAGATTACAAATCTAAAAATTAGCTAGTGTATTATGTGGACACTTTCTTTATATAATAGCCCAATTAAAAATCACACCTTTTCTAAATACAGCTTTTAAAATATTTCTTTCATCTTATACCCTGATATGTAGTTGGTGAATGGGTAGGGCAATTTTACAGATATGTATGGATATCTCATGATTATCAACAAGTAAAATGGGTTCCAACTATAATATTTAGATGCCTTTTCTATCAAAAGCTACCTAGAAAGACATGTGCAATGATAATATCTCCTTATTTTTCAGGCCATTAAAAACCACCTCCACCACCACCCACCCTCATCACAAAGAAAGGCAGAAACAAGTTCAACTACATGGAGGTGACAAGCACATACAAAGGGGAGCCTATAAGAAGAGATGGCTTTAGATTTCTGGCTTCATGTTCAGGTTTGATATTTTTTAATCCTAATTTTTGTACTGATTTTGATCTCCTTTAATATTCTGATTAGGTAGATCAAATACATGTTTAGAACGAATTTTTGAGATACATGATATTACTTCAAGTCACAACACCATTTGAAGTCCCAGGCAACATGTTTGATTCTTTAAAGCTTTGTGTGCTCTGAGAGAATCTTTGTTTTCATCACTTCATTAGCATTGCCAAGGAATTCCTGGTGAACAAACTGGAAATTGAGAACCAGAAACAATGTTGAGAGCATTGCTGTATCAGGGACATTGAATTTTGTCTACTTACTGCTTTTTACAGTTGAGAAAGCTCAGTGTCTATTCTTGTCAGTGTTCTTTAGCAGAATTTATGATGGTTTAGATCAGTGATGGCGAACCTTTTGAGCTCGGCGTGTCAGCATTTTGAAAAACTCTAACTTAACTCTGGTGCCGTGTCACATATAGAAATTTTTTGATATTTGCAACCATAGTAAAACAAAGACTTATATTTGTGATATTTATTTTATATATTTAAATGCCATTTAACAAAGAAAAATCAACCAAAGAAATGAGTTCGCGTGTCACCTCTGACACGCGTGTCATAGGTTCGCCATCACTGGTTTAGATTATTAATTCCCTTGCTATTCCTGTTGGAAGAGTAAACTCTCTTGCCTTGTTGATATTAAACTTGGGAAGTTAGTAGATATAAGACAAGCAGAGACTTTAAATATGTTTATATGGTTTGGCTTGGCTTAGCTTTTGGACTCCTGGAATTTATCCAAGGAAACTGGCTAGGTGATCACTGGACCAAAGAGTGTGAAAATGATGTGCAGCACATCAGAACCCAACCTGGATCCTGGGGCCAGGAGCCCAGAGTCCAACCTGGCCAGGCTGAGCTGAAGCTGACCTGCAAACCCATGAAGGAGAAATAAGGTCTTGATGTCTTAAGCAACTTAGTTTGTGTGGGGCTTGTTAGGCAGCATTATTATGGAAAAAGGTGACAGAGACATTTTTGGATTTTATTATTCAAGAACATTGACATTACAGTCCTGAAATATAAAACTTCACTTAGTAAATTAGTAAAAAATCTTCATCTTTGGTGAACATTTATAATGTGCCAGTCACTGTGCTCCATGTTGGAGAAAGTTGGTGAAAAAATAGACACAGGGAAACCTGACAAGGGAGTTACCATACAATGTGACCTGTTTCTGACTGGGATAAGCAACCACTGCAGATGGTTCAGAAAGGGGGCCAGCACTGATCTTGACAAAGTTTCATCAGAGATGAAGCATAAGGAGGAATTATTAACATTATTGTAAGCAGAGGCAGTAAGATGCTTAAAAACTCAGAAAGAAGAAGATATGGTCCTTAGGTGGACTACAAGGAAGGCTGCATCACAGGGACTGGGAGGAATACTAGGAAGGATATGTCTATAGAGGTAAATAGTTTGAGGGGACTAAGCAAGTCGAAAGTGTGTCTGGGGCTTCTGGTAGCCATCCTGCACATTAAATGTAACGAGAGATAAAGTTCATATGATATCATTGGTTTCTAAGATTCAGTAATGCATGAAGCTGAGGATGGGTCTCTGGGTATGTGGCAAAGAATATGAGGATACTGAGAAAAAAAATTTTGGATTTAGTTATTAGGGGTTTGTGAGTGACTTCTGAGAAAGTAGTTTCAGCAAATTGTTTGGTGCAGAGGAAGGATTATAAGTCTTATGAGTGAGTGAGTAGTGAAGAAATGGAAGAGAAAGTGGAAGAAATAATAAAATAGATTAAAGAAGCCAAATAATGGATGTGACTGTGCTGAGAAAAAGGAGTGTTAGGAGAAACAACCCAAGCCAGGTTTTAGTTTGTGTCCTGAGAGGAAAGCCAGGGAGAAGAAGAGATTTAAGATCTAAGGTGTGTGTGTTGGGGGTGAGGGAGGAGTACTTCTAGAGCATATTTAAAGGAAATGGAGAGCTAATCCCTGATAGAGAACAGGGACAGTTCATCCTTAGGACAGAAAAACAGGAAGGGAAGGGTGATGAAAACAAGAATTCTTGAAGTAATGGAGAGGAACACTAAAGGTTGCTCATTGACTTTTACTCTAAAGGGTAGAAAAGGAGGTTATTGGCTGAGCTTGAAAAAAACTGAAAAATTATAATCACCCTTCTGAGGTAAGAAGAGATGGATTTTAGCTGCATACCATAGACCTCACTCAAGTTAGTTTTGGTAGAAATTGAATTTATTAAGGGATATTAGGTAGCTTATACAATTATCAGGAAGTCTAGTGAGCCACAGCCACAGACAATGCTCAATGCATGACGATCACTAACAAAAATGCCACTGCTGTCAGCATGTGGTGCCTACATCTCAGTTCATTGAAATATCACAGCTTGTATCTGTCAAGCTCAAGATTGGACATTAGGTGCTTCTGAGGAGCCAAATGCTTAGAATCACTGGGAACCACCAAGTGCCAAGAAATAGATTCAGTGAGTGTCTATGTCCTCATATTGCTCTCCTTTGTAGGAGAGACTGCTCTTTATACCCCAATTAGAGGCCCAGTGCACCAGTGGAGTCCCTCAGCCTGGCCTGCAGACATCCCACGAGGGGTCCTGGATAGCGAGAGAGAGCAGGTCAGGCTGAAGAACCCCACTGGTGCAGGGCCAGAGAGGGACCACTGGAGGGCTCCAGGGCGTGTCTGGCCTGTCTCGCCCAGTCCCGATCAGCCAGACCCCAGCAGCAAGCTAGCCTATCGGTTGAAATGCCTGCCCCCTGGTGGTCAGTGTGTGTCATAGCTACCAGTCACACGGTTGAATGACTGCTTAGGCTTTTATATATATAGATACACATTCTCTCCTTTTTCCATTGTAATAGAACAGCTAGTTAGTCACACAGCCAGCTGCTCAGAGTAAAAACTACATTCCCCAGCCTCTCTTGAAGCTGAATGTGGCCAGTGTGGACCAATGGGAGATAGTATTGTGTGGCTTCTGACACATAGAGTCACTCTCTCTACTTTATATTGGTAGAGTCATCAGCTGAAAGGAGCCTCTGTCCCTGAGTAGAGAAGATTTTTATTCTTTCATAAGAGAAAAGTAAAATGCTTGTTTTAAAATAATTTTTTTTTCATTGACATGTCTGATGCATGATCCAGATTCCTTGCCTGGATGCAGACAGCCCATGGAGAATGAGGGATCGGGTTCAGGTTTCAAATCTGGTAGGCAGGGTTCATATGTAGAAAATGTCCTTCAGATAGGAGAGGTGGTCAAAAGATGTTAGGTCAACATTAATAAAGCAGATGTTTACAAGGAGGCAATCAAGGAAAGAAAGGAGAAAGAAGTAAAAGAAATAGTAATAATGAGTGGTAATGAGGCCCAAAAGACCATGAATTCATCAAGACCTGATATTTTCGTGTGTTTTTAAAGAGACCCTTGACATCCTGGAGTTGGGAACAGAATCAACAAAAACTAGTGTTAGCCTAGTGAAGTGTTGTGAATTACCAGACTGTAGAAATCAAATCTATAATAATAAAAGCATAATATGCTAATTAGATTGGACATCCTTCTGGATGAAGGTGGGGCTATGAGGGAAGCCTGGGTCCAGGGTGCTGGAGGGAAGCCAGTACTGGCAGCTGGGGGGAGGAAGACCTACTCTTGAATTTTGTGCATAGGGCCTCTAGTTTGATATAAAAAGAGAGATGGGGTGAAAGACAAAAAAAACTTTCCCTCCCTGTACTTCACCCTAGGGCCTAATAGCAGGATGGGTATGGACAGAAGTATTGAGAACTGAGTGGTGATAAAAACAGACAAAAGTCTGGAGTCAGATGTGGATGTGTACTAGCTCTGTATAACATATTGTAAAAATATAGGCAAGTTATTTGTCTCTTTGAGCTCATTTCCCCATCATTAAATGGGAAGAATGATAATAGCAGCAACAAATAAATATGGACCAAAGCTAGAGTATGCTCAGCTCCCAGCACAGTGCCTAGCCCCTTGTAAACCCTCAACATCATGGTAAACACTTTTTTGTAAATGTCGACTGCTCCACCTGCTCTTCTACTCTTATGTCCTTACCTTATGACATGCGTTTAAGTAAATAAAACATATAGTCCTATCTGGAGCTGAAAACCACCCATCATATTCAAATCATTCTCAGGAATAGAGTATTTAGACCTAAAAAAACAGTCATGATTCACAATTAGAGGGTGGAATCCTCAGGAAAAAAAACAACATTAGCATTTAAACAAGAAAATGAGCTCATTGACATTGAAAAATGTTACTACATTTTCAATTTCATTAAAGCCTCTAATAAACAAACACATTTATTTCTGTGCTATGTGTCTGATAGCAAGAATGGGCAAAACATCAGCCTACAAGCTCTGGGACTCCAGATTGTGACAGCGCTGATGAAATATATGTTTCCTGAAGAGACATGCAATCCTCACTATCTGTGACCACTGAAATATTAAGGAAATTACTTATAAAGCAGATAAAAAGCCGCTATGGGAACATAGCCTAGAAAATGCAAAGGAGGATGCGAAGGTGTGATTTCCAATCATCCTTGAAAGTAAAAAGAAGAAAAAAATTTTTCTCTTTTTATCATCCTCATGAAATTAAATATCATTGTGCAGTTCTCATCTTCATAATTACCAGGTCGCTTTAAGAATTAGATATAAAAATCTACCTCATATAAAGGTAGCAGTGGACTTTTCTAAATATTATATTTCTTAAATGATAAAAAGAATAACATTTAAAATGATCATTTTAATCTTCATACATGTTCTGTGTCAGCTTACCCACCAATCTCAGCACACTCATGTACAGGCCTCAAGGCAGAATATGTACAGGGACTTCCACACAGGCCCTAAAACCAGCTGGATCAGTACAGAACTAGGACCTCTATGAGTATGTACTTAGGTTTCTGGAAGAAGTCCAGAGGCTGGCAGCCTGGAAACCTGTAAGTCTTGAGAGGTATGATAGACAAAACAATTGTCCCCAAAGATATCCACACAATAATCATAGAATCTGTGAATATGTTACCTTACATGCCAAAAAGCATTGTGCACATGTGATTAAGATAATGAATGGATCCTGAGATGGGGAGATTATCTTGGACTAGAGGCCCAGTGCACGAAATTTGTGCATGGGCAGGGTCCCTAGGCCTGGCCAGCGATCAGGGCTGATCTGTGGGGCGACTGGTGGGACAATTGGGGCCCCTGCTTGCACTCACCTTGGCCTGGCATTGCCTGCTCACCTGCTCCACCATCCCGCCACGATCCCGCTCTCGTCGGGGCCCACTGGGCCCGGCAGCTCCTCCACTGCCTCCTGCTGCCAGTGCCGCGTCATTAATGCCCACTATGTTCCGTGCCACACCCTGGTGGTCAGAACACACCTGTGGGGACAATTTGCATATTAGCCTTTTATTCTATAGGATGGTTCAGGTGAGTCTAATCACAGAGGGTCTTTCCTAGCTATGGTTCATCAGAGAAAGAGATTGATGATGATGATGATGATGATGATGATGATGATGATGATAATGGAAAAGAACCAGAAGATATCGACCTGAGAAGGACTTAACCCTCTATTGTTGCCTTTGAAGAGCAGAAGGGTCATAAGCAAAGGAATATGGCCAGCCTCTAGATGCTGGTATAGTGAAGAAAAGGAGTCTACCCTAGAGCTTCCAGAAATAAATGAGGTCCTGCCCACACCTTGATTTTAGCCAAATGAGACTTAGTCAGATTTCTGACTCAAAGAACTATAAGACAATAAATGTGTGTGTTGTTTTAAGTCACTAAATTTGTGGTAATTTGTTGTAGCAACATAGAAAACAATAGGTCGTGGGAGCTTATTAACTAATTTGACATTTCCCCTCTAATTCTTACTTTGATCTATAACTTTGGTTTTCTGATATCTCTGCTCTGTATGCCAGTGTCCACACTGACCTGAAGCTCTGGTCTTGTTCCCAACTCTTTAAACTGAGGTCCTGACAACGTGCCTGTCTCTTAGAGGATTTTACTTGGGAACTAGACTATTTCAGTGAAAGCAGCAGGTAGCACAGCTGTAATGGAAACGAATCATATGCTGTGACCAGTCCTGAAGATTCTTGCTGTTCCTCTGTGTCTTCATCATCTAAGACCCAACTGAACATCAAGCATGACATGGACCTAGGCCTACTCATCAAATCTCCCTTTATTCCTTACCTTGCTCCCTCTCTTCCTCCCTCTTTCTTCCCTTCCTTCCTAATAATGATGTTTTTTACTCAAGCATCTTAAAAAGTACTACTTAAAAATATATTTTTAAAGTAGAAGTATGACATTAAAATTACCCAAGGATGGTGATTTTAATTTCCATTATATGTTACAAAATCATGAAATGTTTAGTTACAGTGGGTGAATTTTAATGTATATAAATCATACCTCAGTGAAGCTTTTGTTTGTTTAGAATAATAAACACCATCATTATCTGAGATAAGAGAGGAGGGAGGAAGATTATTTGCCTTTCTGGGCCTTAATTTTCCGTGGATAGCACTCCAGCTCCTTGCCCTCGAGCACACAGCACCTGCATGGCCATGTTGGCCTGGTCTTGAAGCCACACATGCAAGAGGAGTGCTCCTCTAGAAGACTGCTGATTGTGGTATTATTTGTCCTTTCATCATATTTCTTCTGAATTTTCTTTGATCACTTTTTGTTTACAACCTCTTCCTCCTCAAGGGTCAGCTTGGCCCCCTTCTTGCAGCCCAGGGACAGTGCATAGTGGGACTTGTACCCTTGTCAGTAGGGTGTGCTGTCAATGAGCACGATGCAGTTCTTTACTAGCGTCATGGTGAGGACCAGTTCATGGTTGGATGCCTGTTTTGTGTGTACAACACTCTGAGTGTCAGAGTTCTTATATATATTTCTCTGAGTTTCCTCTAATGTTAACATCTTATATAATCATGGTACTTTTAAAACATTTCTGCTTTTAATTCTTCTGGTTATTTCTTCTTTATATCTATGCAATATGCTTATACCTCTATTAATCAGTCATATTTAGACAGTATTCATTTTCTGCCACTGGAATATAAGAAGTAGATTGCATGCACTGTATGTCATTACCCTCATCCTCATCTTAATGCATACTAGTTTAAGTATATTTTTAATATATGTATTTTTACTTTAACACATCTAAGAAACTATATTATTTTCATTAATTATTATACTTTTAAATTCAAGAAATTGACATCTCCCCATTTCCCTTGATTCTACTCTCCCCTTTCCACAACTCAGAATTCACAATTCAATATTTATTGGATTGATACTTGTTGAGCATGTACTATGTCCCAGTGGTTTCCTGGGATCTATGGGTATAATAATATAGACATAAGCAGATGGGATTCCTGCTCTCAACCAGCTTGAATTAGAGAATTGGAATAAGAGAAAAAAGATGAACAAGAACAAATCTCAGATAGATATAAGGGTTATACAGCTTTAAAAAACCAAGCCTGGCCCTAACTGGTTTGACTCAGTGGATAGAGCATCGGCCTGTGGACCAAGGGGTCCCAGGTTCGATTCCGGTCAAGGGCATTTACCTTGGTTGCAGGCACATCCCCAGTAGGGAGTGTGCAGGAGGCAACTGAATTGATGTTTCTCTCTCATCAATGTTTTCAACTCTCTATCCCTCTCCATTTCTCTCTGTAAAAAATCAATAAAATATATTTTAAAAAACAAACAAACAACAACAAAAAAACAAGCCTGAGGAGTGATCCTTAGACCAAATGTCAGCGAAGGCCTCTTTTAGGACATGAGTTTTAAGGCTTTCTCATGTCTCCTTTATTTGACAATGTATGTATTTTCTGATCTAAATTCTGGTAGGAAATTTTCACATTTTCTTAGGGGTAGATTTCAATAAGTGTGATTGCTTAAATAAAGAGTAGGAACTTTCTAAGGAAGAAACCCTCACTTGCAGCCTATAATCTAAATTGACCCAGAGTCACATAATTCGACCCTTCACAGAATTGAAAAAAATAACTGTTTCTGTGCCCAAAGGTAGGCAACAACAGTGGGTTATGACAAAGGATCAGCCTTAGTTTCCAAAACAATAAAAGGACTAAGAGCAGGCCAGGAGGTAGTCTTTTTAGTCAGTCTTAGTAGCTTAAATTAGTTCAGCTCCTGTTAACCTGCCTTATGTCAGTTAATTATTAGACCATCCAAAGAACTTAAAAGGGAAGAAGGAAAAAGTGTTCCGCCCCTACCCATGTGACCTGAAAAGACAGCTGAATGTAGAACTGAAGGTTCCGGCTTCACACAAACCACCCTGCAACGTTGGCTCACACTATATCCCATCACTTGTGTGTGTTTAATTCAAACATGAAGATCTCAAGACAGGCTGGAGGAAAACAATCAGTTCTTGACACCTTGATCCTTGAAATCATAAATCATCCACAGTCCAGTGATCACTCTAGACACAAGATGTACCTTGTCCCTCCTTTTCTCAATCCCCCAAAGGTTAAAGGCATCACTCACAGTCAGAAAACTTCCACTAAAACTTTTCAAATCTCCTCCAACTTCAGAGTGATCAGGTGCAGCGCAGGTGCTTGAGGAAAAGCTGAAGAGGCCAGGGCCCCAAACTACTGATTGGTCTACCAGGCAGAAGCCTGGTAGTGAGGGGATAATGAAATATTTTTGAACCCCTCCCATTGCATTTATCTAATAATTTAGCACACCATGGCAGGGTCACATCAGGAGTGATTTCACAAATATGCTTTAGTGTGTGTTAGAATCTGTAATTCCAAGGTCATGTTAATGAGTCTTAATTTTTTTTCAGTTTTAAAAAGCTGGGCAAACGGTTTTAAATGGAAAACAGTGTCAGGTCTCATTGTGCGTGAATTGCTTTTCATTAGCAGGTTCCCTAATGGGTTTAAACTGCTAACCGTTGGCAATCCTGTGTGTTTGGACTGCTTGGCTAAGGAGGCAGTCATTTCCATGTGTCTGAAAGCCCTGGAGATCCTCCGGTGACTAATACAGAAGTCACGAGAACAACTCTACAGGGTGATCTCTAATATAGACAAATGCCCTTGTCCATATTGGATACAGTGATGAGACTGCTATAGCCCTTGGTGAAAACTTGGTCTTTCACAAAATGCTAAGTTCCTAGGTCCTATCAAGAAATATATAGAAGTGCTATTCAAATCAATGGGCTAAAAACAAAAGTACTTAACCATTAAACTAGAAAACCTTAGCAAAGCAGAAGTGGAACTGTGTGTAATACTGAAAAGGAACAACGAAAATGAGGATTTCTAATCTCTTTGGAGGAAGAACTGGTAAGGACAGGAAACACACTTACATCTGTTAGTGAGAGGATGGAACTGGGTGGGAGACATAGGGAACAAATATGTTCTTACTTGAGTGATATTTTTTGTAGAGTGATCTAAGCAATGTGATCGGATTAGCACCATTTGAGCGAAGGTCATGAGAGTCCATCATAAAGACTAGCTTGGAAGCAGTGTGGGGGTTTAGTGAAGTATCCAGAGAGGAGTAGAGAAAAAATCAAAGACAGGTCTTAATGTTGCCAGTGACATTTCCTTGCTTGGCATTCTGTGTCAAGCAAAGAAATAATTTATTCCAGGGATGGTATTTTTTAACTTTTCTAGTTTCCAAACTTGGTTGTCCAGATGAAGTGTATTCTTTGTCTGGGTCTGAAGAGCAGCATGGCTTTTAGTAAAAGGGAGCATCAGGAATAACCACCATCAAAAAGGGAGCATCAGGAATAACCACCATCAACAATGATGATTAACTTCACTAGGAGCTACAGGTTCATGCTCTCATTTAATCTGCATGACATCTCAGCAATGTAGGCACCAGAGGGCAGGACAACCTTATTCAGAATTGGGTCCTAAAATTAGCCCTTAACTATTTAGTCAACATCACGAATATAACTAGCAAACCTGTAGAGATAAATGTGGGGATGGGTGGATAATTCTAAAGAGTCCCTACTTTCCTAAAGAGTTTACTTCTTTTGATCTCAGTATGAAGTCTCAATGACCTTAATACACTTGATTTAAACTAATTACATACTGAAATTCCTGGAGGATTAAAATTTTTAGTGTAATTCCAGGGGAAGGATGAATTATTGAAGGAACATACTCAAATGAATCACAAATATAGCCCCTCCTGTATTTTACATTTGAGGAAATTCAGGCTCCAGAAGATAAGTACATTTTCGGAGTTCAAGGAGGTAATAAGTGGTAGAGGTGGGATTTGAGCTGGAGCCTGCTGATACCTTCAATGTGCTATTCATAAGGCCAGTAGAGGTAATATTGTGTATACATTTCAAACAGATTCATCTCCCTTTGTTAGCAAAGTGTCCAGAAACAGAATATTTCTAAAACAGATAATAATGACATATGTTTAAGCTAAAATATAAACAGAAAAAAATGTACACAGCAGGGAAGGAATATTGGCAAATTCTTCAATACTCCAGAAGGATAATTTTGTAGAGTTATGTTTAAAAAATGTTTTGAAAAGTAAATGAAAATAGCAACTAATTCCAATGAACCAGAGTATTAAAATGCTAAAAGTGTAAGGTATTTGTGAAAAAGATTATGATTCAGTGACTGATCTCAATAAAGCCTGAAGAATTTATACAAAAAGACACTGGAGCGTAACTCCCCAATTATCTTTCCTATTAGACCAGTGGTTCTCAACCTTGGCTGCACATTAGAATCACCTGGGAATCTTTTTAAAATCCTGATTTCTGGGCCTCATCCTCCGGGAAATTCTGTTGCTTGTTATGGGGTGGGGCTACAACACTAGTAACAAAGAAACAGAAATCAGGAGTTTA
>NW_005871793.1:73638-119512 GCF_000147115.1 Myotis lucifugus | reverse complement strand
TTTTTTTTTTCTTAATAGGCCCGGTGGTTTCTTAACCCTTGGCCTGCACATTAGAATCACCTGGGAATCTTTTTAAAATCCTGATTTCTGGTCCTGACTGGTTTGGCTCAGTGGATAGAGCGTCGGCCTGTGGACTCAAGGGTCCTGGGTTCGATTCCAGTCAAGGGCATGTACATTGGTTGCGGGCACATCCCCAGTGGGGAGTGTGCAGAAGGCAGCTGATAGATGTTTCTCTCTCATCGATGTTTCTAACTCCCTATCCTTCTCCCTTCCTCTCTGTAAAAAATCAATAAAATAAATTTTTTAAAAAATCCTGATTTCTGGGCCTCATCCTCCAAAAATTCTGTTTCTTTGTTATGTGGTGGGGCCACAACACTAGTAACAAAGAAACAGAATTTCCGGAGTATGAGGCCCAGAAATCAGGATTTTAAAAAGATTCCCAGGTGATTCTAATGTGCAGCCAAGGTTGAGAACCACTGTACTAAACAGTCACACATGTTCCCCACCTAACCAAAGCATTTTTCTGCTTCAGATGGAAATTGCTTTTCACCTTTACTGAAAAATTCAGAGTAGAACCAGCGGCATAAGTCAGTAAATCTTTGGGAAACTTGACTGGCTGAGATCACACAAATTTCCTGGAACAGGATTGCCTGTAGTCCTCTCGTTCTTCGTATGTTGCCTCGTGCAACTCATTTTTTTAGTACAACCTGTAACTTATTTCATTGCCAGAGAGTGCACAGGGCCAGTTGATCGTCCCAATTCTGTTCTTTGCCTTGATTCCTATTTGGACCTTAAAAGAAAATCTCCAGGAATCCATGGGCCGGGTGTCTGGAAATTATGTGTATATTCCTATGTTTTAGTTTTCTCTGTCGTAAAATAAAAGTTTCAAACATGTATACATAAAGGTTTGGTTTTTCAAAATAATAACCTAAGGACACAGGATGCCAAGCAAGGAAATTATGTTATTTTTTCAAATTAATTCCCAAATATCATGTCTAGGGACATTTCTGCTTTTAAGTATTTAATATCGAATAAACCCTACTAGAATCTGAATCAAAATTCACTGCTTCCTTTCTGTTTTGAAGAGCAAATGGCCCTGCTTCTTTCAAAGACCATTCCATGTATTTGTCACATGAACATAATCCCTTAGGATTTTTCAAGAATTTTTCCCCTGAAATTTCTCTCTCTGTGTCCTTCTTGTATCATTCTCATCAAAGTACAAACCAGTTCTATCAATTAACTTAAAAACTCTTCCTTCAGACCAAATATCCTTGTTAGTCTTATTCTATTGCTGAGCCCCCAATTCACAGCAAAATTTATAAAAATTGTGGTCAATATTTGTCTTCACTTCTTAATTTCCATTCATTCTTTTTTATAACTTACTTTGAAGTAATTTTAAACTATTAAAAATTTGCATAATCAATACAAAGAACTTCCAAATCTCCTTCATATACTTTCCCCCAATTGTTTATATTTTACCATGTTTGTTTTATCTCTTTCTCCCTGTGAATATACATAACATATATTTCATTGTCATTATTATTTTTCTGGGCAAGTTATGGGCAACTTGCTAATGGTGTTCCTTGCTCCTTTAACTACAGTGTGTATTTTCCAAAACCAGGACACTCACCAATATAATTGTCACATACTCAACCAAACCTGAAATTCATTCATATTTTCCAACTATCTCAGTAAACTACCTTTTCCTTTCTGGTCCAAGATGCCACCCAGTATCATACTTTGCATTTGGTTCTGATGTCTCTTTAAATCTAGAAGAGTTATTCAGCCTTTTCCTGCAGTTTATATACTCGATGTTTTTAAAGAGTACAGAGCTTTCATTCTGGGGGATGTTGCTCAACCTGGGTGTGTGAAGTTTGCTTGGGTTCAGACAAGGGTCATGCATTCTTGGTAGGGATACCAGAGAAATGATGTGTCCTTCTCAGGGCATCCGAAGGCTTGTGAGGATGTTTCCCGCAAGGAGGTGAGGTAAACCTTCATGAAGTTAAAGACTGCCTGGTTTTCCTATCTTAAAGTCACCATTTTCCCCCTCTTAAATGGTAAACATTTTATGGATAGATATACCAAGTCTAAACCTATATCCCACTTATGACAGCTTTTTGTGTGTCAGCACAGCTAGGCTGAC
The DNA here is from genome assembly GCF_000147115.1 of Myotis lucifugus. NCBI lineage: Eukaryota > Metazoa > Chordata > Mammalia > Chiroptera > Vespertilionidae > Myotis > Myotis lucifugus. The sequence goes on along the minus strand of NW_005871793.1, from coordinate 117,369 downwards.
TATACTTCCCAGAGTGTTTGCATTAGGCAGGACCACACGAGGCTCCTGTGGGTCATGTAGGGGGTGGAAGTGAAGCAGCAGCCGCCTGTACTCTCACACCATGTCACTCAGAGATAGCACCCTGCTTAACTGGCTTCCACACTGCAGAAGGTCAAATCCTTCTGCAAGGATATGAGATACACATATATAATGAATACATGTTATATAATGTAAATGTAGTAAAATGATAATTATGAAATATTTAAATAATGTATAAAATATAGAATATATTTGTAAATCCTATATATACATATATGTAAAATCTTTTCATGTTTTTTCTTCTCTGCTTGGTACATACTGATCTACTGTTCTCCATCAAACCTCCTTTCATACCTTCCACTTGACTCAATCATGACTGTGAAGTTTATCAAATGGTGTGTTTCTATATCTATAATATTTTCTAGATTTATTAGTTAGCATAATGCTCTAAGGAAAACCTGTCCCTTCTCTATGATTTATTTACCTCTTTATTTATTTATATCTTATGGGCCTATGAATTGCTATTTTTTAATGGATTGTAAAACATTGTCTCATAATTCATTTTTTGCAGCTCAGATGGTCTTAGAGTGAGCCCGTGGGAGTCCCTTTTAATCTGGCCCTATGCCCCTTTTGACATATCCCCCTCAGTCTTTAAGTCCTTCCTTCCTCCCTTCCTCCCTTCCTTCCTTCCTTCCTTCCTTCCTTCCTTCCTTCCTTCCTTCCTTCCTTCCTTCTTTCTTTCTTTCTTTCTTTCTTTCTTTCTTTCTTTCTTTCTTTCTTTCTTTCTTTCTTTCTTCCTTTCTCTCTCTCTCTCTCTCTCTCTCTCTCTCTCTCTCTCTCTCTCTCTTTCTCTCTCTCTTCTTTCTTTCTTTCTTTCTTTCTTTCTTTCTTTCTTTCTTTCTTTCTTTCTTTCTTTCTTTCTTTCTTTCTTTTTTTGTTGTTGTTAATCCTCACCAGAGGATATTTTTCTTTAAAAAAAATATTTTATTGATTTCAGAGAAGAAGGAAGAGGGAGAGAGAAAAACATCAATGATGAAAGAGAATCAATAATTGGCTACTTCCCTGAATGATCCCCACTGGAGATTGTGTCCACAACCCAGGCATGTGCCCTGATCAGGAATCAAACCATGACCTCCTGGTTCATAGGTCCACGCTCAATCACTGAGCCATGCCGGCCGGGCCCGAGGATATTTTTCCATTCATTTTTAGAGAGAGTGGAAGGGAGGGGGAGAGACAGAAAGAAACATCGATGTGAGAGAGACACATCAATTGGTTACCTCCTGTACATGCCTCAACCAGGGCCAGGAATCGAGCCTGAAACTGAGGTCTGTGCCTTTGACTGGAATCAAACCTGGGATCCTTCAGTCCATGGGCCAACGCTCTATCCACTGAGCCAAACTGGTTAGGGCCTTCCTTCCTTTCTGACACAAAGAGATATTTGTGACTCTTTCAGTTCTTTCCCTGATTTAACCTCAGAATTAGCTATTTTTCTAATGGAATACTGTTTCTTTTAGCAAATGATGGCATTTAGACACCAAGCACAAACTCTTGAACTTCTCTTTGTCTTATACATTTATTTTGTCCTCTCCTTTATAAAGCATGTACTAGTTTTCCATTCCTGCATAACAGACTACCACAGATTTAGTGGTTTAACACAACACAATTTACTTTCTCTCAGTTTCCATGGATCAGGGGTCCAGGCGCTGATTAGACGTCTACTCTAATTGGAATGTCAGCTGGGCTGTGACCTCATCTGAAGCTCTTCCAAGCTCATCAGGTTGTTGATAGAATTCAGATCTTTGTGGTTGTAGAGAGAAGGTCTCCCATCAGGTGGGGTAGAGGGGTCACTCTCAGCACCTGGGGGACACCCTCAGGTCCTAGCTAGGAGGCCCTTTTACAATATGGCAACTTACTTCTTCAAAGGAAGCAGAAAAATTTTACTCCAGGGTGCCATGAGGAAATGTCAATCAAATCCCATCATATTCACAGGCCCTGTTCACACTCCAGGGAAGGAGATTCTACAGAGCCTGTACAACAAGGGGTTACATCTTAGGGGCCATTTTAGAATTCTGTCTTCTGCAGACCTTCAGCAATTTCTTAGGGTTCTATTTCTGATATGTACCTAAATCTGGCTCCTTCTATCCATTCCTACTGCCATTATCCTAGCTCGTGCCACTACTCTCTTTCCTTTATTTTAACAGTCTCCTGGGCTCCTTTCTTCCATTTTTGCCTCCCTATACCACTATCCAAAACTAGCCAGAGTGACCTTTTAAAAACATACGTAAAAGGATGTTATTAAAGTTCTTTAAATCTTCAATAATATCTCATTGCATTCAGAGCAAAATCCACACTTCTTCCACAGCATAGCCTTTACATTGCTTGCCACCGCCCACCTATCCCACCATCTTCCTTTTGTTCTCTGGACACTAGCAGCTATAGCCTTTCCCCCACTATTTTGCAAATAATCCAAACTTGTTTTGTCCTGGTGCCTTTGCACTTACTCTGAGCACATTTCTTTGGCTGTTTGTACCACAATTCACTTAATATTTCTTTACAAAAGTCTTTCTGATGCTATAAGAAACGACATTCAAGTTTATTCACTCTGAATTACATCACCCTGTTAATTTTCTTCCTCGTGTTTATCACCATTAGGGAGTGTATTGCTTATCTCTTTACTTATATGTTACCTACCTCCCCCGAGTAAAATGTTCACTCCATGAGGCCAGAGCAGCCGTGGACAAACTATGGCCCGTGGGCCGGATCTGGCCCGTTTGAAATGAATAAAACTAAAAAAAAAAAAAAAAAGACCGTACCCTTTTATGTAATGATGTTTACATCACCCTGTTAGTTTTCTTTCTCGTGTTTATCACCATTAGAGAGTGTATTGCTTATCTCTTTACTTATATGTTACCTACCTCCCCCGAGTAAAATGTTCACTCCATGAGGCCAGAGCCATATCTACTTAATTCGCTAGAGTATCCCCAGTACCTAGTATAATACGATGCTTCATACTAAGTAGGTGCTTGATACATATTGTGAAATACACAGAAATCATAGAAATTTGGGAAGATGTTACTTAAAAGGATTCAGATTCTGAGGTCATTTGTAATGTGAAAAACTATATGTGCATGCATGCATACACATATTCTCTCTCTATGGTTTGTCTGAAAATAGGGTATTTAAGAATTAATATTACATTATCCCACTTGCTAACATTAAAATCTCTGCTGGACCCTGGAAGGAAAGCGTCTCTACAGAAACAACTTTTTTATTACTTCCACCACTGGTGGCCTGCTAGTTGCAAGGAACATCTGGCATATTCTCCTCCAGGGACTGAATATCCTGCCCCAGAAATTTAGTTCATCACTAATAGCAACAATAATAAAAACCCTTCTTCCAGAGACTCTGCAGGTGGAAGACCCTTTAACAGCTTTGAATTCATTCTTTGGCCTCCAACCACGAACAACCCAAATCTTCCCAAAGCCATTGCTCTCTGTCTTCTGAGGAAATCTCAGGGGAGAGGGTGCTGTGGGGCTATTGCTTGCTGGCTCCAGTGTCCCGCCCTAAGTTGCCACAGGGGAAGGAGCACCGTTAATTGACCTTGAATAGGCTCTGTGAGGGCTCCACCTGGGATGGTTGCTGGTACTCCCAATAATCCCAGTATCTTCCAGGTTTTCCTGGGCCGCAGTCCTTAAGAACCTGACTGAAAACAATATGCACTGATGACATTTTCTGTGGTCAGTTTGCTAAGGTAAACTACTATCTACAGCTTAAAAAATTTAAGAGCCTCTGGCTAAAGGGCTAAAAATGTAACAGGAATGCTTAGAAACTGTTTATATGCTTGATTTGTTTTACAGTGTTTTTGGTCTTTAGTTTTGATTGGATTGTTTTACTGAAACATGAAGGGCATTTAGAAGGCAAGAAAGTGAATAGGACACATTTGCAACAATATGCCCTGAAGCAACATCTTAATGTCAGAAGTAAATTATAACAACTTACATTACTGATGACATACATTATTATTCAAAGCCGGGAAACCACATCAAGGTTGTTCTCACTGTGATATAGAGAGAGGTGTGTTTTCTTGCAACTAGATGAAGACCTTTATTGATGAAAATGATATCAACAAAAGGTAACAGAAAACAATCCATATCTCCTGGAATGCACAAAGCATTTTTTTTCTGGAGCTTCCCAAAGTCTTTGCATCTATTGCACTGAAATTATTCTTTATTTCATAGACAGCATGGAATGAGTTGTTTCCAGTGTTGTATATGTGACTACCAAGATGTCAAGAGCAAGTGTATCTAGAGTTTGACTTGATCCATTGACTAGCCATTGAGCAAATATAATCAGATTGAGTTTTATTTAGAACATTGTTTAAAAGAAAAACCATTTAATGACAGTAAATAAAATGTGCTTTTCCATAGTAACTAATACAGCAAGAACTGCTTAGGTTAAAACGTTTTCAAATGATCCTAAAATTGAGCCTTTTTATCCATTTACTCAAGAATGAAATATAATGCTTTATGTTTGCATAATATTTTATTTTACAAAGCACGACAGTTTTACATGCTCTCTTGCTTGACCTCACTTAATTACCCTGGGAAGGCATGACAGGTGCAGATGCCCCGGCTTCAGCTAATGAAGCAGGTCGGAGGCTTGCCCAGGTTGCATGGTTACCATGCACGCGGCAGGGCCTCTCCTTAAACCAGGCACTCTGACCTCCAGTGCTATGCTGGTCATCTCCCAACATGATCGCTGTGTCTCACACACCACGTTCCTGCCATGGCACTGGGATATTCCTTGTTTAGAATATTTTATTTGAGAACTGGATTTTTATAACATGGTTTTGAATATACTACAGGTCATCTGTACTCTCTATAACTTCTCTGACTTTACCAGTAATATTAAAATGCCCATTGTCACACTGGCTTTAATCAGTAGCCCTATCCTTCCAAACCAGTGAAATAAAAGGATTTTTCTATTTCTTTCTTTTTGTTTTTTGTTTTTGTTAATCCTCTCCTGAGGATACATTTTCCCCCGTTGATTTTTAGAGAGAGTAGAAAGGAGGGGGAGAGACAGAGAGAGAGAAACATGGATGTGAGAGAGGCACATTGAGTGATTGCTTCTGCACAAACCCTGACCAAGGTCTGGGATTGAGCCTGCAACGGAGGTGTGTGCCCTTTACTGGAATGGAACCTACAACCCTTCAGTCTGTAGGCTGATGCTCTAACCATTGAGCAACCAGCTAGAACTCTATTTCTTAAATATACCTAAATACAGACAACAGTCAAGGATTCAGTATGGTAGGAGTTTATTGGCTACATTTGAATCTAATTAGAAAACGACTGTAACTTGAAATTAATGAGTAATAATAGTTTTTTAATTGATCTGCTTTTGTTTATAAACATAAAAACACAGTGCATGATTATTTTCTGCTTAGCTAATAAGGTCTTGGAACTTCTGCTTTCTTTCAGTGCTAATACAGACTGACATAATATAATCCATGTTTCCAGCCAGTCACCTGGAAACATTATATTTTCATTTATGTTGGTATTTTCTAGTTCTTAACTTCCTCTTCCAGAACCTGCATTCCCTCTTCAGGCCCCCACCAAAAAGGAAAAAAGCCAGTGAAAATTCAAGTGTATGAGTTTTCCCCTCCTATATTTGTCATTGATTTTTATACCATTAATAATCAAGCATTATTAATGCTATAAAAATCAAACACGGAAACTGCTTATCTCCCTCTCTGCAACACATTGATATTGAGAATGGGCAAGCATTAGCTTTTATAAATGAACCAGCGGTTCTCAACCTGTGGGTCACGACCATCAGAAAACACGTATAGCATATCAGATATTTACATTACGATTCATAACAGTAGCAAAATTACAGTTATGAAGTAGCAACGAAAATAATTTTATGGTTGGGGGTCACCACAACATGAGGAACTGTATTAAAGGGTCGCGGCATTAGGAAGGTTGAGAACCACTGGGCCGCCTTCATTTCCATCTATGTGCCGTTTTGTGTGTGGTGTGGAAGATGGGGGAGGTGATAGAGAAAGGGGCAGATTTTTTAAGGGGATGCTGGTAGAGAAAGGAAAAGATCATTCATTTAGTCGGATCCAAGACCACATGAAGGTTCAACCAACTCTCTGATAGCTATCTCCTTGTGCACAGTCCTGATTCTCCTTTGCCCTTCTTTTGTTAAGCAGTGCTCTGGCCTGTGGCAGGCAGTTACACAGGCATGAGCAGAGCCAACATGATGGCCAGGTACTGAAGGTCCCTCGGGGTGGAAAACCCTGGGTGCCTAGCAATGTACAGTTGTAGGGAGGGACCTCGCCCCCCAGGTGACCTTTCCTTGCCCCCAGGTGACCACATCTCTGATCATGTGGTTTAAGCCCCCAGACTTTTCGTATTGGAGGTCATGAGGTTCAAACCCTCCCCTGACCTTTCTTCCCCTGGTACATCCTGGTCATTTGTAGACCCCCTTAGAGGAGAAACAAGGGGCCAAATAGCCTCATATGACTCCCATTCAAGCCCTTGCATGATCACTTCCTTAAGCTTGAAGCACTGAGATAACATTCAGGCCTCAGTTGTGTTTCAGCTCCAGGCCCAGAAAAGTAGCAAGGCCAGGTGGGGCAAAGCCATGGCTGACATCAGGACCAGCTGTGATGACTAATGCCCCCCAGCTCTGGTGTTGACCAATCAGTAGAGACCACAACCCTGAAAGGACACACCTGGAAAACTGATGACTGTTCTAGTGATATCCTCCCCTGAGACCTCCAAGTAAAACCCCTCAAGACAAAGGGCTCAGGGTGGCTCTCCCATGCCTTTCCCCGCTGGGGCTCTCTCTGGAGCAGGCCCCAGACTTTCCTCCTTCCTGCCCCAGGTGTGTAGACCCTTTCTTTCTTTCTCCTAAGTTCCAAGGGCCCTTCGTTTACCTCTGTAACTTGTTTCCTGAGCTCACACAGCTCAGCAGGCTCACTTCTTTCAGAGCTCACTTCTACCCCTGTTACTTTCTAAATACAATTTAGCTTGTATTTGAGTCTTGGCTCTGAATTTCTAAAAGTCCATTAAAATATCCTCATATTTAAAATTCTTCCTCTTTTTTTAATTTTTTTGCTGCTCTGATTGGGTGGTTTTTTTTCTACCTTGTCTTCCAAATTGCTAATTCGATCCTCTGCTTCACCCAACCTACTGCTTGTTCCTTCCAGTGTATTATTTTTTGCTGTTGTTAATCCTCACCTGAGGATATTTTTTCCACTCATTTTTAGAGAGGGGGGAGGGGAGGAAAGGGAGGACAGGAAGGGGAAGGAGAGAGAAATATCAATGTGAAAGAGACACATCAATTGGTTGCCTCCCAACCAGGGCCAGGGATCGAACCTGCAACCCAGGTATGTGCCCTTGACTGGAAATTGAACCCCAGCACTTCAGTACACCTAGGCCAGCACCAGGCCTGGGGCAGGTCAGTAAAAGTCCTGTGAGGCACCCTGAGATCTACAGCCACCTGCCTCTGCCTGCTGGATGCCTGTTAGGCTCAGTCACTGAAAGAGCCTCTGGCAGCACTTGAGTTGCATGAGATAGATTCACAGTGAGTCACCAGGTAGGAGCTAGTGGTGTTCAAACTTGGTGCCAGTGCTGGGTCTGAAGCCACTTAGCAAATGTCCTTGATTATACCAAGTCTAGCTGCCACCTGCCAGGTGCTTGCACACTTTTGCGGAGGGGCAGAGTCTAAGGGAGTCATCAGGGTAAGGCCAGCAGAGTATATCAAGGCCCAACAGGTCAAGATTTGGTCGTGTGAAGGGAGGGCTCTGCTTTGGTCAAGCATGAGAGGGAAAAGTGGCCCCTATCCTAGAGCCACACAGTTCAGTCTACCCCAGATTCTGCTGGGAGGAGGCAGAGCTCAGCAGGTGGAGCAGCCAAGGGTCTGGAGCATGGGGCTAGTGGGAATCTGAGGGGGAGGTACCCGTCAGGCTTCAGGGAAGGTAGGTGGTGTTGCCCCCACCCCAGAGCCACACAATTCAGTCCATCTTTGTTATTTTAAATAGCCTTTGAGTGTCTTTTCAAAGGAACCTAAGACTTTTGTGAAAGTAATGCATGCACATCCTTTAAAAAGTTAAATTCCACTATTAATCTTACATTAAGAACCAGCAGTACCTGCCTCTGGACCAATCCTGCTCCTCAGAGGCTGTTTTCCTCATGATAGCCTGTGTGTTTTCCACTATTTCTAAAATATGATTTTAATTTTTAATTAATTGTCAATACTTGATAACTTTTAAATTTTTGCAGTTTATTAAATTGCAATCAATGCATAATATACTACATATATTTTAAAGTATACAATTTGATGACTTTTGGCATGATCTATATTCCATGAAAAGATCACCACAATCAAGATAATGAACATTTTCTTGGGTTCCAAAGGTTTCCTCTTGCCCTTTTGAAGTCATTCTTTCCACATAACTCCCCATCCCTAGGCCACTGTCTGTTTTCTGACACTACAGATTTGTTTACTTTTAGAGTTTTATAGAAATTGAATTATATAGTATATACTTTTATAATCTGGCTCTTTTCATTCCACATAATTATTTTGATATTCATCCATATTGACTATGTACCAATAGTTCATTTCTTTTCATGACTGAGTAGTATTTCATTGTAGGTATACCACTATTTCCTTATCCATTTAATTACTGATGGACATTTGGAACTATCAAAAATAAGCTACTACGAATGTTCATTAAAAATTATCTTTTGACTTCTTGCTTGGCAGCTAAGATTTACCTCTCTTACAAAATTTCCCCCACTTATTGTTTTCTCTCCCCAACAAAATTCAATTATGTGTCAACTTTGGAGTAAATATCAATATTTGCTACTTATTTTTAAATGCAAATATTGCTCATTGCTGAGTTCAATAATGGGTATATCTATTTTATTTTCTCATGCAATCTTTTGTTAATAGTTGCTTCACTTTTTCCACTTGTTTATTTTTCTAATTGATATAAATAATTATTTCTCACCATCCAATAGCCTCTCAATGCCATTTTGCAAATGATAAAATATAGAAGATGAGCTATCATTTTTATTTTATTCTGGGAACCCCTCATGGAGCCCTGCCTCCTCCTACTCCAATCCAGAGACGGGCTCTTCTGGTCAATACAAAGCTGCATTCCCATTGCTCTCTCTGGGAATTCCTTTTATGTCCCTCCTGGGTCTTGTCTTGATGTCTCATACTGTTCTCTTTCACCCTTATTTTAGTGAGTCTCAGTCTCCAGTGTATTTCTTAGATAAGTACATAGATAGGAGGTTAAATATTCATATTCTTTGCATGTATAAAAATTATTTCTTTCATCCAGTTTGCCTAGGAGAGAATTCCTGGTTGAAAATTATTTTTATACTACACTAGAGGCCCAGTCCACGAAAGTCATGCATGGGTAGGGTCCCTAGGCCTGGCCGGTGATCAGGGCTGATCGGGGCCTTCCAGCTGCCAGCTGGGGCCTTCCTTCTGGCTGCTGGTTGGGGCCTTCTTTCGTTCCGTGCCCCTGGTGGTCAATGCACATCATAGCAATCAAACTCCTGGTTGAACTCCCAAGGAGACAATTTGCATATTAGGCTTATATATATATATATATATAGATTATACAAGCAACATCTATTGTTTTTTAACTTTCAATGTTGTCATTGAGATGACCAATATCATAATATAATTTTTTAAAAATATATTTCTTTTATTGATTTCAGAGATGAAGGGAGAGGGAGAGAGAGATAGAAATATCAATGATAAGAGAGAATCATTGATTGGCTACCTCCTGCATGCCCCCCACTGGGGACCGAGCCCACAACCTGGGCATGTCCCCTTGGCTGGAATCAAACCTGGAACCCTTCAGTCCACAGGCCGATGCTCTATCCACTGAGCAAAACCAGCTAGGGCTAATATAATTTTTATTGTGTGCAATCATCTTTTCCATCTAGAATATTTTAGCACTTTTTCCTTATTTCTCATGCTCCAAAATTTTGCAATGATGTACCTTGTTAAATAAATTTCTCTGATCATCTTTTTTATCAGCAAAATTATGTTTTATCAATTATCTGGGCATCCTGTAGCCCAGGCAAGTTAACAAGTAAAATTAACCATGTCAAGGTAATAGCCAGATCTTTGAGGAGTAAGGGAATATTACCTCTTATAATGATATATAATGTATGAGCCTGTGGCTCTGGGACCTTCTGATTTGTAGATTTCTTGTACATAAAGATAGTTTACCAGAATTTGAGTGTACCTTTGTGAAGGAGATACAGGGAGACTGGCAGCTGGGCTGTTCCCTTACCTTTGTTTTGGGATTATCTTGGTAATGCTTGCTTACTAATATATTAGTGTCAATGGGAAAGAAATCTTGAACCAAGTTTGAATGAGCACTTTCACCAATGTTCAGAACCAGGCTGACTCTTATGGTCTGACTTGATCACCGCATTTCAGGCTCTGCATTCTAGTCCTTTTTGAAATATCAAAGACCAGTTTCTGAGACCTGTTATTTTGTGAAGGCATGTGGTTGGCTACTTGTTTGATACTACAAACAAGAATTTAGGTTCTTCTCTTTAATTCCTGTTATTCTAAATTTTGTTGGCATTTATCCTTAATTGACTGATTTTTCCACTCCTACTCACTTTGCTTTTATGGATTTATAACTTTTTCTTTAGCCTTTATTTTGGTAGGATTTGAAGTAGAAGCAGATGTGAATTCATGTACTCTCTGCCATGTTTATACAGTTGTATTATATTTTTTTACAAGTATAAATTATACTAGTATAACATGTAATAAGTATAATAAGTATATATTCTTATTAAGTATATACTATTCATAAGTATATCTTATTTTTATTTTCTATATAAATTCTTATGTTTTTAATCTTGCGTACTGCTCCCTTTCTTTCCTCAATTCTCTGGATAGAATTTTGCCAAGAGAGTAAAGCATTATTTAAAACTATATTTTATTGATTTCAGAGAGAAAGGGAGAGGAATGAGAGATAGAAACATCAAGGATGAGAGAGACTCATCAATCAGCTGCCTCCTGCACACCCCACACTGGGGATTGAGCCACAACCCAGGTTCCCCAACCGGGAATCAAACCATAATCTCTTAGGTCAACGCTCAACCACTGAGCCACACCGACCGGGCCATAAAGCATCACTTACATGCAATAAAATCCACCTGTTTTAAGTGTAAAATTTATAACATTTTTAGACTTTAGATGTTTACAATGCCCTACTCAATAGTGAAATGCAGAATCACCATAATTATATATGCCTTTTCTACCTTAAACCCACATAGATAAATACATGCATTCCTCCTGCTGAGAGTGGAGGGAGAGTTATATGCCCTTAACATTTTAGAAAAAATAATTGAGGATTTTTGGCATAGATATGGATGAAAATAAATGGGAGACCAATATAGCTGGCAATATAGTTAAATGACCTATAGCAGAGCTACTATTTACATATAAGCAATCATGACAAAAAAGAATATCCTTTACTGTACTACTCAACAATGAGTAATTGATTCCTACCATTTTTTTCAAAAAATAGAAAACAAACAGAAAGGAAATCCACTAGTGCTTTTTGAAGCAAGAGAAGAAAAAATGAGCAAAATTGGGATTTGACCAAATGGTTCCTGTCCAACGTGGAACAAAGGAGTGTATGAAAACCTCGGGGAGGCTGAATGTTTGCAGCAGATGCTCTTTTGATGGCTGCTGATAAAGCATGACAGACACTTTGAGAGCATCTGATACATTTCCCACATGAAGCCCGCTGTTCTCTTTGCAAGTTTTGGAGGGGAGAATACAGTATATCTCCCAAAATTTCTAAGCATGTGTGTTTTAATGTTATTTTTTTATTTTAATGCATGCATAAATGAAAATACCTGTATTTATTTTTAACGATAAAGTCTTTAATAATGGGTCTTTCAGTTGGATCCACAAAGTCAAATATCTACAGAAGTCAGGCAGGTATATAAATTGCACAATGACCCTAGCCGGTTTGGCTCAGTGGATAGAGCATTGGCCTGCGGACCAAAGGGTCCCAGGTTCAATTCTGAGCAAGGGCATGTACCTATGTTGCGGGCTCCTCCCCACCTGGGCCCTGGTTGGAGCACGTGCAGGAGGCAACCAATTGATGTGTTTCTCTCACATTGCTGTTTCTCTCTGTCTTTCCCTCTCTCTTCCACTCTCTCTAAAAATAAATAAATAAATAAAAATAAATACATAAATAAACTGCACAATGGAACAACCTCCTAAAGACACTCAAATTGAAAATATGTCAAAAATGTATGAAAGTAGACAAATTAAAAAATAAGTTAATTAAAAACAAATAATTAAATAAAAATAAAATAAGCCCAGGTCTTTATGTACTTATAGACTGTAGGCAATCAGTTTAACCTCGAGTTTAGGAAATGGTGGGTGAGTTCGTAGAAGCTGTCAGCCTAAAGAAACTGCAGATTACATCCTACACCTAATTCTCAACCCAAAACGTACTTAAAATTTTTATTTAATCTTTTTCTCACTTTTTTCTCTTCCGCAGAATGTTTCTTTTTTTTCCTACTCCTCTAATGTTTGCTTCTGTATGTCTTTAACCCTTTCCTTCCTCCCTCTTTCTCTTATTCTCTCCTCCTTAACTCACCAAGATGTGAAGGGAATGAAGTGTTTTATATATAACTATTCTTATAAAGGTTGAATCTCCCTAATTGGCTCATATCCCTCAAGGAAAAAATCTTGTTGGTTTCTCCTTACCTGTAGCACAAAGACAATATTGCTTAGCCTCCCCTTCAAGGTCTTCAACTGACCCCCATTTGTTTTACCAGCCTTATCTTTAGGGCAGTAACTCTTCCAGAATCCCAAATCCACAAGGCCGCAGCAGCCAGTGAGCATGTGGCGCATACTACTTACTCTCCATTAGTCATCCTTGTTCCTTCAATTTGCTTGGAATATGCCATGAATATTGTAGGTATTTAACAAGTATAATTTGAATTTTCTGTTATCAATTTGAAAGCAAATAAGTTGAAGTATTGCTATTTCTCAATTTAATAATTTAAAAGCTAATTAAATTAAGTTGGATTTGGCATATGACTCATTTTTCTCTCTTTAACATCAAAATAAAGAAACTAAAAGTATGAAAGGTATCCTCGTCTGCATTTCCATGTCCTGTCGTTTTACTTGTTTGATTAGACAGATGGCAGTAGGTGTTTGACTCTGGCATGTGGTTGATGGGCATGGATGAAAAACAAGAAGTGAGATGGATTTCCAAGTTCAGAAATTGTTGACTAGTAGACCATAGTTCACTTTCACTGCTAGGAGATTTCACTGCCAATGTTTTAATCATTCTGGGCTGTTCTCCATTACATGAATTTGATATATAAATTCTTATGTTTTCATCACCCAGTGCACCCTTTCTTTCCACAATTCTCTGGATAGAATTTTGCAAAGACAGTAAACAGACATTTCCTTGCCATTTACAAAGGGCTTTTTTTTTGCCCAAGAAGTCCACAGTTTAGACACAAATGAAATACAAAATGTACCACATTCTACTCTGAAAATAACCTTGTGTCAATGTCAAATGTGGAGAATAAGTTTCAGGAAATATCATGGCTCCTATCCAAATTTAATGCCTACTTCACAGAATTTTTCCCTGCCCTTATATGCCCTGATGTTTTTATAGGCTTTAATATAAAAGGAACAATTTAGGTTGTTTTAAAAAATCTAAAATCTGATTTATCTATGAGACACACTTCAGAACACAATCCAATTTTTCTATAGTAATTCTATGTCAATATTTCCTGACAGAAGACAAATGTTGTTATTATTTTACCATTTCTTACCTTTGTAAAAGTTTAGAATTTTACAGGATGACTCTTCTTTACATGTCAAAATTATAAGTTGATGAAAAGAAAAAGAACTGTAGCAATTTTTATATCTGGTGGCAATGATGAATAATCCTTGTGGGTTGAGTTATAAATGGGGCACATACCATATTGACAACTGAAAAAAATAGTGAATATGATTTTAATGGAGAAACCTATCTGTTCATCCAAACCAGGATATAATTTTTTAAAAAGCTCTACTTTGACTTGTTTCACTTTTAATTTGATTGAATATGCTCCATGATAGAAGATGGAAATCAAGACTATCTAAAAGTCATCAGTCTCCATCTAGTAGTAGTTCATTGGCTGACATATAGAACAAATAGCTGGAGAATTAGCACTCAGCAAAATTGGGAGAGAGAAAAAATTATGCTTCAGGTTTTTCACCTTTTCTTTTCTGAGCCCTTTTCTAAATCTTATTTTCTATTATCCACCCTCTAACACACATACAGACTCACTCAATGCACTCATACTATCTTAGCCCTTTTCATAGAGGAAATCTGATAAGTTCTTTCCAGATAAGTGCTTAGGATTTAATGTGCTGTAATGAGCAAGAGAATTAGAAATTAACAAAAGAGCCTACGAGGAAAGACAATGAAGACAATGCATAAATCAGCAATTGTGGGATTTCAAGAAATAATTTGGGGAGAACCTTTCTAGAACTTTAATCTCAAGATACAAATGACAGGTCTTTCTTTGAAATGATGTCCATAAACTTATGAAGAAACAATTGTGTTGGATTTAGATTTTATGTGTGGACTGGAGCTTCGAAGCAGGATAACTGGTACACCTTTGGTTTTCTGGGCATTTTAGCTGGAGCATTCCCAGTACTTATCCACTGTGTCTAAGAGGATGGAACAGCTAGCAGTTCTGCTGCACTTCTTTCCAGGCACCCATTCCTGATGCTATCCACCTCATTACTTTTCAAAATCAAGAGCATACTCCACAGAATCTTTGTTATTTACATAAAAGCAATTTCCCAAAATAACTGACCCTCTCAATTCCTTCTGCAAAGCAAACTAATTCCCATTGAACCCTCAGTATTTTGGCTAATCCATAGAATTTCTAGATAAAAAAATTATTTTTCATCAATTTAGTTGTTTATTCCTAAACCGTTTATTCCAGTTACACTTGTTACAATTATTTAATTTTATTAAATAGTCTGAAGACTATGAAAAATAATTAAGATAGTATACAAATAAAAGTAAAAAAAGAGTACTGTGAAATGTTTACCACCAATGCTGATGAAACCCACACATCATGGAGACAGGCAAGTAAATTATAAGCCTGCTGCAGCTTCCCCAGTAAAGGAATTCCTCTCCCTAACACTCACAGTTAGCCTTTAAACTTGACATAAGTTTGTGGCTGCATGCTTTCTGGGTTAGGCTGATTCCACTAGACTATGCATTCCAGAAGAACAGGGACTTGGACTTTGAGTTCACTGCTCTGTGTCCAACCTTTAGATGAATGGCTGGAAGATACCCATCTTATCATGTTAGTGGTCGAATGACCAAATGACTTAGTATCACTATAAACACATTACTTTCTATGGAATAAGAAAATGACAGTGAAATCAACTGTTGGGCAATTAACCCAGCAATAAACAGGAAAGGTGTCCCATGGAACTGAAACAGAGAGGAAAGGTAGGAGCAGAGGATGATCCTACGGCACTATGATAAGGACTGTAAGAACCAACCACATACAAAGTCAGTCTTGAGACTTGGACTTTGAGGATATCGAGTTTATTGGTCCCATTGGAGTTGGCTTCTCTTATAGGTAATACATTAGATATTGAAAACACAAATTTGCTACCCAACTTGCATGTATTGTGGCAGCACACTTACTCTCTGAAAAGTTACACAGACTAAAAACAAGAAACTGCAGAGGACAGGCTGAAACTGTGATAGGTGGGCAATAACCTTAGAAGATTAGGTTGCTTTTCTCTCATGTTTCTGTAGGTAACCTAGCATGTGTCCCAGGAAAGAGCAACATCACAGCAACACTCTGGCTCCCTCTAGAGGAAGAGTTCTCACCCTCCTCTTCATAACCCCTATAACAGATGACACCCCTCTGCAGGGCACACTCTCAAAGGTATGTCTATGGTTATTCAGAGCAATATGCCATTTATAACTGCGTCTGATACTCTGGCCCTCAAAAATTATATTAAAATTAAAAAATACAAAAGTTACCTTATTATGTAGATAATTTGAAAACATCCTGTATATTTTAAAATAATAAATCCATTTTTCAGCCCAATAGACTATCTGGTTCTGCATTCCGCCTCCTACTGTAATTACTATGAAATTCAACAAAATACAACAGACAACTCTTTTAGACATTGGTCAACAAAAGCACAGGACTGTGGTCCTTGAGAGAAAACAAACACATAAGGCTTGCTCACACTCATTCTGCACTCTGTGTCATAATGAAAGAGGTAGAAGCCAAGAAGAGTCGTGAAAAAACTGAATTAAAGGTGTAGACCTTACTGGTAACAGCCAATTAAGCATTTGAATTTGGAAAGCATGTTACCAGAGAAGAGGAAGCTTAGGTTAAACGTATGCAGAAAGGGGTGCAAGTCTGTGTGAGCATTAAGTGCTGTTTTTGATCAAGGTCTGAGATACACAAAGCAAGACTGCAGGGCTTTACACACTATAATTTTTTAAAAAAGATATAGACATGGCTAATAAAAGCATAAATTTTTTTTACATTATTTGTCACTTGGAAAACACAAGTTAAAAACACGAAACATAGTAAGATACCATTTCACCCTTACTAGAATGGCAAATAGTAATGACTGACAACACCAATTATTGGCAAGGTTGTACAGCAACTAAGATTTTCATATATTGTTGAGAATGCAAAATGATATAACACCTATGGAAAAATATTTGGCAGTTTCTAATGACATTAAACATACAGCTAAGAATTCTATTCTTAGGTATTTATCCAAGAAAAAATATGTTCACAAAAAGACTTGACAAAGAATGTTCACTGAAGCTTAACTTATGTAGCCTCAAACTGAAACAACCCAAATATTTCTCTACAGGAGAATTAGTAAGCAAAGTGTGTTTATTCATATAATAGAATACTAATCAGCAATAAAAAAGAAGAAACTACTGAAACACACAACATGGATGAATCTCAAATTTATTGTATTGAAAAATAAAACAATATACAAAAGATTAGAGTAGTTATATGAAGTTCATGAATGGGCAAATTAGTCTATGGTGATAGAAATGAGAAGGAATGTCAGTATCATGGCAGCCTAACATGTTCCTTGTTTTTGTGCCCCCACATCACTAATAGAAATTCAACATTTATCCACCGACAGCTATCATTGTGTTGTCATTTTTTATTTGACAGTCTAAGGAAAAAAATAATAATCAGATGTTGCATGTTTAAGATTTTTTTGTGGCATACCAGTGTACCTGCCACAGCACACCAATTGAAACTCGCTGGTTTGTACCATTAAAATGATGAATATGAGTCCAAGGAGGAGAAGAGTTGGAGAAGGGGCAGAAAGCTTTTTAAAAGCAATAATGGCAGAGAACTTCCCAAATCTGGAGAGAGTTTTGGATATCCAAATTCATGAAGCTCATAGGTCATCTAAGAAAAGTAACTTAAAGAGTGCCTCTACAAGTGGTCCTATATAATAAAAGGCTAATATACAAATTGTCCCCATGGGCGGGAGTTCAACCAACTGGGAGTTAGACGTGTGCTGACCACCAGGGGGCAGCGTGGAACATGGCGGGTGTTGGCGATGCAACTCTGGCAGCAGGTGGCAGCGGAGGTGCTGCCGGCCCCAATGGGCCCTGATGAGAGTGGGATCATGGCAGAATAGTGGAGCAGGTAAGCGAGCAGTTCCAGGGCAAGGTGGGTGCAAGCGGAGGCCCCCAGTCGCCCCACTGGTCACCCCACAGATTGGCCCTGATTGCCAGCCAGGCCTAGGGACCCTGCCCATGCACAAAAATCGTGCACTGGGCCTCTAGTATTATAATAAAACTGTTAAAAATCAAATAAAAAATCTTAAAAACAGACAGAGAAGGGCAGAGTAGCTTGTGACTTACAAGGGAACCTCTCACAACTATTAGCAGATTTCCCAGTAGAAACCTTACAGGCCAAGAGAGAGTGGTGATAATATATTCAAAGTATTGAAATAAAGAAATTTCCAGCTAAGAATACTTAAAGTGTCAAAGCTATCCTTCAGAAAGGAAAGATATAGACTTTTCCAGATAAACAAAAACTGAATTCATCATCACTATACCTGCCTTACAAGAAATGTTAAGAGGAGTTCTTCAAGCTAAAATGAAAGGATGCAAACTAGTAACCTGCAAATATACAAAACACAGGTAAATATAGCATATAGTCAAATTCAGAACATTCTAATACTGTAATGTGGTGGAATGTTAACCACTTACCTCTAGTTATAATGGTTAAAGCAAGAATATTAAAAATAACTATCACTATAATAATCCTATCCAATAAAAGAGGTAATATGCAAATTAACCATCACTCCAACACACAAGATGGCCGCCCCCAAGTGGTCAAAGATGGCCACCCCAATATGGACACAAGATGGCCAGAAGGGGAGGGCAGTTATGGGCGATCAGGCCAGAAGGGGAGGGCAGTTGGGAGGGACCAGGACTAAAAGAGAGGGTAGTTGGGGGGCGATCAGGCCTGAAAGAGAGGGCAGTTAGGGGAAACCAGGCCTGCAGGGGAGGGCAGTTAGGAGCGACCATGCCAGCAGGGGAGAACAGTGAGGGGCAATCAGGCTGGCAGGGGAGCAGTTAGGGGCAATCAGGCAGGCAGGGGAGCAGTTAGGGGCAATCAGGCAGGCAGGCAGGCAAGGAGTTGGGAGCCAGCAGTCCTGGATTGTGAGAGAAATTTCTGACTGCCCGTTTAGGCCCGATTCCAGTGGGATCGGGCCTAAACGGGCAGTCAGACATCCCTTGAGGGATCCCAGATTGGAGAGGGTGCAGGCTGGGATGAGGGACACCCCTACCTACCCCCCCCCCCCGCACGAATTTCATGCACTGGGCCTCTAGTTTGTCAATAAATATACACTGAGTGGCTAGATTATTATGATCACCTGATGTTTGTAGGCAAATTAGCCATACACTGCATCGTATGGGATATGGAAGCCAAAGGCCTGTTCGAACACCTTTGCTGTCTGCAGTTACCAAGATAAAATGTCTCAAATTCACACAGGAACACAAGGATTGGACAGTCGAGTATTGGAAATAAGTCATGTGGTCCGATGAATCACGTTTCCAGTTGCATCATGCAGATGGCAGAGTGAGAATTTGGCAGAAACTGCATGAAAGCATGCACTCCACATGCATGAGTACAACCCTTCAAGCTGGTGGGGGCAGTGTTATGGTCTGGGGCATGTTTTCCTGGCATGATTTGGGCCCTTTAATCTGTGTGGAACAACATCTGAATAGCTGCTGGGGTCCAATCCCAGCAGGTCCAGGGGTCCCCAAAGGTGTGGACGGAGTCGGCGAAGAAGGAATGACACGAAGACAGCCTTCAGTTGGTCAGCAGCCTAGTCAGGACCTATAGCCAGGATCTCCAGCCAAAGTTCTGGTCGGAGTTCTGGTCAGGAACTGATGAGGATCTGACGTTTATTGTCTTATTATATCCGTATTTATACCAGCCGATTCCAATCCCGTCAATTTCTATTACAAGGGTTAAGGTGTTTCTCATCTCCATTCCAGGGAGTAAAGACCATGTAGCTTAATTACCCACCTGGCACCCAATTAAGGGGTTGTATCCCCTCCCTAACCTCAGGGAAAGATCCCCACCTGGGGAAACAACCTTTCTCGGAGAGGTGACCTTGGTTAAAACACATGGCGCTAAAGGGAGCAAACATATTAACTAGGATGGACCGGCCTCCGGCAAATAGCACAACATACCTAAGTATGGTTGCTGATCAAGTTCATCCTATCATGTTGATGGCGTATCCCAATGGAGATAGCTTCTTCCAACAAGACAATGCGCCATGCCATGGTGCTCGTATTGTGCAGGAGTGGTTTCAAGAACATGAGGGAGACTTTACCTTGCTTAGGTGACCCCCACAATCACCAGATCTCAATCCAATTGAGCATTTGTGGGACGAAGTTAAAAGAGCCATCAGGCAGCTGGTTCCACAACCATCATATCTCACAGAACTAGACAGTGCTATTCATCAGGCATGGTGTCAGATTCCTCACATCACCTTTCAACATCTCGTGGAGTCAATGCCAAGAAGAATCACTGCAGTATTGAAGGCAAAAGGTGGCCCAACCAAGTACTGATGGGGTGGTCATAATAATCTGGCCACTCATCATAATATATATCCCACATTCAAAGGCTGTTAAATCGCATTGTTTACCTATATCTTTAGAAAAAATCACTTCTACTGTTGTGGTAAACAACCTGCTTCCATATTTATAATTGTCTGGCCCTCTAGCAACTTCAATGTGAAATTATAGCTAATTTGCCTACAAACGTCAGGTGGTCATAATAATCTGGCCAGTCAGTGTATATTCAAAAAGAGGTACATTATAACATTAGAAACACAAAAGTGAGGAAGTAAAAGGAAATTATAACTGATCAGAGTTAAGTTATTACAAGCATAAAATTGACTATTATACCTAGAGATGTTTTATGTAAGTATCCTGGTAACCACAAGAAAAATTGTACAGTTGATTCACAAAAGATAAAGAGAATGAAACCAAAGCACATCACTCCAGAAAATTCATCAATTCACAAAGGACAGCAGCAAAAGAGGAAGAAAGGAAAAAGGGAACTACAAAATAGCCAGAAAACAATTAATAAGATGGAATTAGTGAGTCCCTATTAACAATTACTCTAAATGTAAATGGACTGACCAAAACACACAATGTGGCTGGATGGATAAAAAAGGTGTAAGTTGCAACTTTGATCTTTCTACCATTATTAGTAGTCTCTACCAATAGTGGCTTCTATCAATCGAACCCACTATTCAGTCATTTCGTCAAACATCTAATCAGTCTCTAATATGAACTAGTAATGTCCTAGGCCTGGGAGATCCAATGCTAAATTCACTAATATCATAGTGGGAGAGACAGATAATTATCAAATAATCACACCCATATACATACTAATATGTACTAATTAGTTCTAAAAGTACTAATGAAGGACAAGTGCACAGGGCTATGAAAGCTCCTACCAATAATAGAAACTCCTTATATTTATTTCTTACCACAGCCCCATAAAGTAATTTCAGTCATCGTTTCCATGGAATAGCTGAAGAGCAGGAGGCAATGAGAGGACTAGGAACTTGCTGAAAGTCACAGGGCTAGCCAATGGCCAGGTCAGAGTTTTCACTTCGGCCCTCTGTGCATTCTGAACCACAATGATACAGTGTATATTCACCTGGTCTGGATGTTAAGAAAGGTGAGCCCGGAGGAGGGGGAGCAAAAATAAACATTTCAGCTCATACCTGAGAGATAGGTAGGAATTACCTGGGAGAAGAGAGAGAAAAATGTGTGCAAATCCCCTGACAGTGGAGATCATAGTTGATGGACAAGAAAGTTGTCTATGTCTACTAATTCTATGAAAAATTAAAGAAGATTCTAAGGATAATTAAACAAGTCAGGAAAGAAAGATAATATGAATTGACTTTAAAGTTTTATTAGTTGGCACCCTTTCTAAAATAAAAATTAAAAAGCCTTCTAAATTAAGAATTAAACTACGTTCCCAATCAGCAGCTGAATTTCTATGTGTGTCCCTAGCTGTTTGGGGTAAGGAATGGGCCACCCTCGCTGTTCTGAGACCCTTTTAAACTTAGATACTAGCACCGTTCACCAATATTAAGCACTGCGATTGCACTAGCACTGAAAGCTTTAGCCGAAATTGCTATTCTTTTTTCTAATCCAGCTGGGGAGAGTTCTTTTCCCAATAACTATGGCCCATTGTCCTACAAATAATCTTCTCTAAGAAACACGAAGCAGTTCATTCACCCTGCCAAACCCAGAGGGAAGTTAATACTTTTTTCAAATATCAAATCAGTCTAATTTAATTTAGTCTTAAATGATTTTTCTGGCCCCTCTTCATGTAGATACCTCTGCAGTCAATTAGCATTGTCACTTTTAATCTTCTGCAGCCCGATCCTGGTCATTTTCCATTAGAGTCCCATTAAATAGATCCTACGGCCTGGCTGAACTGTCTGCAGTGCAGCCACTGCAGGAACACGGGAGCCTCATTATGCAGCTGGCATTTACTAAAGGTTAGACATTACTGATAACCTTAATCACGAATTATGCTGCGTTTCTCAAAATTCACTCCTGGATTTCCTCGCCACCAAACCCAAATGCTCCTAGAATGCTCAGGCTATGCCCGGGTGGAAAGGCACCTTGAATTATGCATCTCAGCTCAAACCAGTTTAAACTCCATAGCCTTTGCCTCAAGAGCCACACATCTTGGAGCTCAGGCACAGAAGCACCTGCGGCGAAATGCAATGCCAGGCACACTCTGACTAAACAGAGCCCTGTCCTGCTGTGGCTTTTCCCAGTCCAGGGGTCCTTCAAATAAAATAACAATGAAACTGGAGAACATTGAAGGACAGATATGACCTTTAGAGAATAGATATCTTCTGAGTGAAAATATATAGAGCAAAGTTAGAGTAACTCAAAACATATAGCAGGTACAAAATAGTATCTTCTAACAGAAAAAGCATCAAGCCAGATATTGGAAAACATGGCTTCCATGTACCCAGTAGTCCAGTGGTTCCCAAACTTATTTGGCCTACCGCCCCCTTTCCAGAAAAAATATTACTCAGCGCCCCCTGGAAATTATTTTTTTTAAATTTTAATAGCAATTAAACAGAAAGATATATGTATTAATGTTTCTACCTTTTTCGTAAAATATAGTAAAGAAAGGTGTATAAACATGATATTATTAATTGTAAAGCGCATATAATTATTGAACTCAGAATAGAAAGGTAATACATTATAAACATGATATTATTAATTGTAAAGCGCATATAATTATTACAAAATAAATAAATAATACTCACCAATTATAGTCACACTATTTGTTAGTTAACTTTAACTTGTCACAATATCACAACAATCTAACTTAGAGTTATATTATGCCGTAATTTTCCCGTAATAATTACGGGAAATCTCCTGATTCATAGCGTGCTCCAAAATCTGCTGGTAGTACTGCTAGTAGCCAGTACTGCCGCTGCCATTCCAGGCTTTGGCCTTGCGATCGACCAATCGTACGAGTGGCAGTTGCCCGCAGCAATGCTCGTAGTGCTCACGTGTTTTGGAATGGCAATTCAGTGGCACCACGTGAACAGTAGCAGTGCGCGATTGCACATACCTCAATGCAAGTGAGGGAGTATGCGGGAACCGAGCCAGCAGTACTTTGTTCAAAGAAAAATTAAGCGTTATGAGCGGAATACATAAATCAATTTTTCTAAATCTTCTCTTCTTTCTTTTATGCTTTCACCGCCCCCTTACAGTTATTCATCGCCCCCAAATGCACCTGTGGCCATCACCGCCCCCCTGGATCACTGCAGCGCCCACCAGGGGGTGGTAGAGCCCACTTTGGGAATCACTGCAGTAGTAAGTGCCACTGTGGCCTCAGGAGTCACCTGATTCCACTGAGCTTCTTGCTCTGAAGTCCCTGGTTACAGAAATATAAACATAAATAGATATAAATAATATAAATATAAATACGAATAGAAATAGAAATGGAAGTAACAGGTGTCTGAGAAGTGGCTTTAGTTGGTTGGCACATGCCATCTCATTGGCAGAGTGGGAACAGAGGAGACAAGCAGGACTGGGCCAGTATTCACTTTGCAGCTGAGCCGGTCCTCTCTGTGAAGCAGCTCAGGCAGACAGCTCACTACTATGTCCTGGGGGCAGAGAGACAGGGAAGGCAGTACTGAAAGTCAACTCTGTCTACTCACAGTTTTGTTAGCAGGCAGTCCCAGTGGATAGAGATCCACAATCATCCAACAGCACAACCATCGCACAGACTGCTGGCCCTTTTATCCTTCCACCCAGAGGCCCATTCAGTCTATTCCTTACACACTCTTTAGACAGAGTCGTTGCCCTCGAAGGGCCTATAGGTTAGTAGAAAGAAAGTCAGGCTGGCTTTGGACAGATAGTCCCAGTGAAAATCATGAAACTCAAGTTTTTACCTTTATTTTAGACCAAAGTTCTTGGGCCCCATTCTAGATGTGATGTCTCCCCAGTTGTCCTCTTACAAAGTTCCATTAATTCCTTTCTCATCTGCCTCAAGAAATGTTTTATGCTTGAACATCTAGAATCAAACAGCAAATAGGACTCATCGGTGGGTGTCAGAGACTTGGTTTGTTATTGAGTATTTCGGGGGGGGGGAGTAGTTTCTTTGGGTTACCAAATCCAGAAACTCATTCAAGGCCATAATAATGTTTCCTGGTAGAATTCTTGTTGGATCGAATTCTTGTTGGATCTACTTCAAGTAGTGGCTAAGAGTCATTTGTAATTAAATTACTAGCAAATGCTTGCAAAAGGGCTTAACAACTATTTTTAAGTATTTTAAGCACACTATCTGAAACTGTCCTATAATCTTTCTCATCAAGTTAATTTTTTAATACATTCAAGATAGATCATTTTAACAGAACCAAGTTGTGATCACTAATGCACTACGCAAAGGGAAGAGGTGAAAAACCAGCATGGTTCTAGGAATGTCTGAGAACGTTCACAGAGGTCACCTAAGTTGGATATTGAAGGGTCTAAATGACAGGAAGAGAGAAATAATCCCCAGTGATGAAATGACCTGGGGGAAGTATGAAGGCAGGACCCACTTGTTGACATTGATCAGAGCAGTGCTGATCCTCCTGCATTTCATCAAGTCAAATGCAGGAATGAGAAAAGGTCTTTGGGGCAATTTCCCCCCAATTAAAATGAACATAGCTTCACTGAGTACCAAGAACTTGCACCTACCGTACTAAATAGAAAAATACAAATAGAAACAGTGGCATTGTTTTTCAGCCACAATGGTATCAACATTATGCGTATTTGAGAAGTGGTGATATCCTCACAACTTTTGAATATTTTATTCTTGTGTTAGTTTGGGTCCTGTGAGAAGCAGATGTTAAAATGTTATTAGACATGAAAGAAATATATCACTGAAGATAGCTGTGAGAGAAGAGGGAGGGAGATGAGAGAAGATGGGAGAATTGACAGGCTGTGATATAAGTCTGACCCTGAGTGAAGAAGAGAGAGATGAGGAAGGCAGAGGGTAAGCATGGCAGGCTGCAGTGCACTGTTAAGGAAAGTTTGGTGTGATGTTCAAAGACTCCTCAACTAATTCAGAAATCCCAATCTCCTAGGCACTGGTCTGCCTTGATACCCTGTGTGCTCAGTTTTAGTCTGGGACTGGCTGCAGGAAGGATGGTCTCTGTGCTAACACGGCGGCCGTGTGTTTCAGAGAGCAGTGGCTAAGGACTTGGACCAATCACATTGCATGTGGTTGGAAATCTGAGGACATGTCCTGTTAGTCGCCATAATCCTGAAATGAGAGCTTGGGTCATACCACAAAACATAGTTCACATGCGGCTCACCCTGAATTCTAATAATTTCAGCTCAAAGGGTTAATAAAAATACCTAACATTGGTAAGGTGCTTGGAGATATTGCAGGTTCACTACCAGACCACCACAATAAAGCAGGTATCTCAATAAAGCAAGTCATAATCCTTGTGCTGGTGGAGAGTCTTGTCTTCAATTTGGAAGAACAAGAAGAAGAAGAAGAAGAAGAAGAAGAAGAAGAAGAAGAAGAAGAAGAAGAAGAAGAAGAAGAAGGACGACGACGACGACGACGACGACGACGACAACAACAACAACAACACACACACTATCTATGGACTGCAGTAAATCAAAGCACAATAAAATGAGATAGGCCTCTACTCACCACCACAGAAAAAAATATTTCCAATTTTATAGATGGAGAAACCTAATTGACACAAAGATATGAACAGAGCACTCTAACCCAGGTTTTTTACTCTTCCTACTACTCATGCTGATTAAGGTGGGGACTAGATCACCTGCTTTCTGAAATAATGAGCAGTATTGTGAACAGTGCATGACTAGGGTAGCAATATAAATTATCAACAGCACCAGGGTGTTCATGAAAGGGAAAGGAGGCAGTATGAATAATTCCATCAGTGCAACAATACTCTCTTCATTAGCATTTTCCTCACATGTTATAATCCTATAACATGGACAGGTATGTAATATCAATCCTATCCAAAGTATCCACAGACAGGTAATCCTTATCAGGAGAACCATCAGAGAAGAATTGCCCCCAGCTGCCTTCTCAATCCTGCTGCTTTTTCAAGGAAATATTCCCCCTTCAGATCCTCTGGGCCAATCCTCCTGTTTCATCAAAGTACCTGGAACTTCTTACCCTGTATTTAGAAGGTTTATTTTAGATCATAATTACAGATTAAATTGCACATTTATTCAGCATCTTTGCCACCAACCCTACATTTCATTTGCAGATGGCTGTTTGCCTACAGTATCTTATTTATTTAATTGATTGACTGTCTCAGTTTTCAGAGTAATTGTTTATCTCAAGTGGCATAACAGCATGCTCTGTTCTTATGCTCTACTTGGGGAAAGAGTTCTGTCTGCTTGGAAAAATTCAATGTCTTATTAAAGAAGAGAGACTGAAATGTAACTCCAAAATCTCTCAGCCAAGTTCCATGTTCCTCACAGCTTTGCAGATTTCCTCTTTTCCTGATGAACTTGCACACAGGAAGAGCACTTGCTCAAATTGAAGTCAATCAAATATTGTAGGGAAACATGGACTTCATAATTGTCTTCCTGTTTGTTTAGCATCTTTCCCTTTCCACACAGATCATGATTTTTTTCTGCTTGCTATTCATGGTTTCACCAAGCCTAAGAGTTTCTACCCAGTGACAGCTAGAGATAAGGGTCTCTCTAAGCCAGTGATGGCGAACCTATGACACGCGTGTCAAAGGTAACATTCAAACTCATTTTTTTGGTTGGTTTTTCTTTGTTAAATGGCATTTAAACATATAAAATAAATATCAAAAATATAAATCTTTGTTTTACTATGGTTGCAAATATCAAAAAATTTCTAAATGTGATACCGCATCACAGTTAAGTTAGGGTTTTTCAAAATGCTGACACGCCAAGCTCAAAAGGTTCGCCATCACTGCTCTAAGTACAACCATAGGTACATGCTGGATTTCATATCATACTTCTGAATTGGTAGTTGACCAACTTGAGACAGGTATTTTCAGCCCTCACTGCATTAACGACACCAACCAAATCTAAGGTTCTTTTCATTATGATTGCAGCCATATATCTCAATAAATATTTCATTTCAAGTTCCACCTCTGTTCCACCCAATTCACTCTGGGTGAGAGTCTTTGTGACTATGGTGCCGCAGTGTGCCAAAGGTTATCACCGCTGCACTTCCACTAGCAATGGCCTCCTTCTGGCCATCTAGCCAGCATTGATCCCATTTTAGAATCCCTTCTGAGGAAAACTCATATAAAAACTTCAGGCAAAAATTCTTCTAGTTTGAGTGGTCCTAGAAAGATCTGAGTCCAAATGGAAGTAAAGGAACAACAACTAAGAAGTGGGAAAGTGATACTGGGAAGGTAGGGCAGTGTTAAGCCTATAACCAGGGAAAAACTGGGGGAAAGGATAAAAGACATCTCAGAATTATCCCACATGGGTCACAAGGGAACTGGGACATTTTTACGCCAATTTCTAAGAGTCATTGATCGAGGCCTTTCTTCAGGGCTGATCATTTCCTGGTCCTTGTGGCTTGCCATGCCCAAAGAGGCGTGGTCTCCTTCACTTCCGGATGTAGATGCTGGGAATTGAACATCTAGAGTTCCTTGAAATGATGGAGTCTAAGGGTCATGAATGGGACAGTAACAACATCTGCTACATACTTTGAAGGATGAAATTCTTAAATACCTTTGATTTAAACTAAGTGGTGCAACTCAGTCCTGAATCAAATTCTGTTGCCTTCTCTGAGTATTAACACAGAGTATTATACACAAGGCCTGGATTTTCCACAAGTCATTTCTTAGATTGTTGCTTCATTTAGTCTGTAGCATACTGTAATAATGAGGAAGAGTCTAGCTTGGGATTCTGAGTTTGAATATAAGCTGTCCTGATTGTTATCTGTGGTTTTTGGCATGTTTCTGAGAATTACCTCCTAAGAGTTATTGTGGTGAAAGAAGACATGGCATGTTTAAAGAATTTGACCCAGTACTTGGCAAACGGTAAGCCTTCATTAAATAGCAATTCAAGAGGACTCAGATATAAATTAGGATTTGCAATGATACATCTTGTTTGCTCAAGCTTTGATAAGGTCCATATGTAAATTCACGTATACGCCAGTCTATTTACATAGCTAGATATTTTCTGTTTGCCCCATTAGATTCACCGTCTAACTTTTGTCACCTGTCTCTGTGCCCCTGGAAGCTGACACACATCCCCTGCTTGGGTCAACTGGGCTCTTGTGCTCTCCAGGTTCCTATGGGGTTGGCCAGTGAGATGCAGGAGATGAAAATCAGAGGAAAGGAGAAACTGAGGTCATGGTATCTATTTCCCCCATGTTCTTCCTTCTGGGTCATCACAGGTGGGCTATATCCCTCTATTGAAGGTCACAACCACTGACAGGTAAATCTCTTCATACAGCCTCCCTCTGGATTATAATAAATTCTTCTTGTTCCTTAGGCGTGGAGTGATAAAGGCTCTTTGTGGTTTCTATGCCCTATGGTATTACACTATACTCTATTGGTTTGCTAACCACAATTTTGTAAGTAATTGCTCCTCAGTTATTCCAAGTTTGAGTGTGCCAACTGTTTCTCATAAGGATTTTCACTGAGTTATTAACAAAGGGTCATGTTTCCTCACATGGGCCTTATAGGTGTGATGGGCATGTGTTCTGGGGTGGGGGATAAGGAGAATAGGAATGTGTGCCTGTACATGCATGTAAATATGCATCATTATAATTACTTCCAGTAATTCCATTTTCAAGGCTCTGCATTAGGTAGGCACACACACACACACACACACACACACACACACACACACACACCACATGCACACAGAGGCACTTGCTGTGGGTAGAAATGTATTATATAAGAAGATGCCAAGATCAGGAGTTCTCAACCATTTTGCTGCTAAGGGATTGTTGATCCTTCCATGAGTAATTCTCTTTCCCTATCCAATGATTCTCAGGGGTGCAAGGGTAGTATTTTGGAATTAATGAATCTTAAAAAGAGATTTTCAAAAGTCTACAGGAGATTGATAGGGCCCTTGTCTAAAATACCACTCCTCAAGGAGTTCTCCTTCTCCTAAATAGACTTCCAGAAGTTAAAGTTTGCACCTGGTGTCCTCTGATTCCTGAACAAAATAAAAGAAAGTGAAATATAGTAAAAATATGCAGGATTTGGAGTCTTACAAACCTGAATTTGAATCTTAAATTAGCAGCATCGTGGCACTGTTTAGAGTGTTTTTTTATCTGTAAAGTTGGAATATTCAAGCATTTTTATAAGAATAAAGAGATGTTGTAAGTATTATTTATTTAACACATATGTATTAATATAATACATTTGAAATGAGATTTTAAAAATACTCAATACATTAATGAGTGGTAGATATCAATATTGGTTGGACAGTGCGTACAGTGTATGTGCAGAAGCAGGGTTAGGGGACTTGTAAATTTACCTCCCATTCTAAGATGGTGGGAATATAGGGAAATTTGGAGGAAGCATGTGAAAATGAAACACACAGATGCTTCAGTATCATTCTTCTGGACACGGAAAGTATTTTCTTAGAAACTTCTGATTCAACGTTATGTTCCACCTTCTTTAGACCAGTATTCTCTTTAGATAGCTCCTTTCAGTTCTGATAATCCTCAATGGATCAGGGATATGTTCCTTTTCCTGTATCACGTCCATACTCTGTTCCTGAGAGTCACACAGGAAAAGCAAGGAATGACCTCAATGCTACCAGTAAATGAGTCTAACAGAGAAAATAAGACCTGCTAAGATGACTTCTTTTAGGAAATTGAATTCAAACTCTTTCCATATTCCTATAGTACATGTAATCTGTAGCTCCAGTACTCAAAAAAGAATGACTTTATGGGTTGGCATAATACATAACCCTATAAAATAAAGGGAAACTGTGTTATACAATGTCAAGTATAATGTGAAATGGCTGCCTCAACAAGGTGCATATCAAGGTTAATCTGAGCAAAGGGACGTTTCCCAGATTATTTCCAGCCAAGAGCATAAATGTCCAGACTCACTGTGAGTCTGTAAAAAAGCCAGCCCTCTCTCACATGTCTCTGTTCTGAATTGTCTTGGGCCTTTTGCTCTCTTTTCTTCCTCCTCTCACTTTGTAGGAAAAGAGGCAACTTATTTCATTGCACATTCTTATACCTACAGTAGCATGATAGCAAATCCCAGCCACCAGAGCCAGGAGAACTATTTCAGAATTCTCAGGCATCTTTGATTTTAATCATTCCTTCGTATTTTGTAATAATATGATCCAGGATCCTCTTTCTTTTTATTTTTTTATTTTAAATTTATCTTTATTGTTGGAAGTATTACAGATGTCTTCTTTTTTCCCCCATTGACCCCCTCTACCCCACAGCCCCCTTCCAGGCCTTCATCACACTATTGTCTGTGTCCATGCTATGCATATCTATAATAATAAAACGTAATTCGCTAATTAGACCAGATATCCTTCTGGAAGTTCTTCCAGATGAAACCCCAGGGGTGGGGGCTGAGGCAGAGGCGGCAGAGGCAGCAGAGTCCCCCAGCCACTGGTGCAGTGAGTGGGGGCCGAGCCCCTTGCATGAATTTTGTGCATCGGGCC
The DNA here is from genome assembly GCF_000147115.1 of Myotis lucifugus. Classification (NCBI taxonomy): domain Eukaryota; kingdom Metazoa; phylum Chordata; class Mammalia; order Chiroptera; family Vespertilionidae; genus Myotis; species Myotis lucifugus. Next base: position 86,549 of record NW_005871793.1, on the reverse strand, counting down.
TCTAGTATACATATAAGTTCCCCAGTTAATCTCTCCCCTACCACCACCTTCCCACTGAGATTCCTCAGTGTGTTCCATCTTCTATGTCTCTGGATCTATTTTATTCAGAAGTTTATTTTGTTTATTAGATTCCACATATGAGTGAGATCATGTGATACTTGTGTCTTTCTATGACTGGTTTATTTCGCTTAGCATAATGCTCTCCAGGTCCCTCCATGCTGTCCAGGATCCTCTTTCATTCTCCCAATCAACCAAATTCTGTAGTTTGCCTTGAATTTGCCTTCTTTTTATAATTTCTCTACTTCTCCCTGAAAATCCTCTTAGCCCAATATTTGTTATCAAATTTTGTTTGTAGAAGCACTAGAGTTTAATGAATAAAGGCTCAGCTTTTGGAACCTGATAGATTTCATTTGAATCCATAGATATAGGCCATTGGGATTTATGTTCAACTGAGTGGAAGATATGCTACAACTAGTTAGAAAGATGAGGAAAAGGGTATTCACCTTCCAGGGATATATTGGCCTAATTAGATAATGCACATTATATTGAATATGCACATGGCATATTATAAGCTTTAAATAAATATTTTCCCATTTCTTTCTTATCTCAGGAAAATTTTCTATTTTATCTGCTTAACTACTTATGCCATTTCCCCCCTTGCTTTCTCTGTATGTCCCTTATACTCTTTTTCTAACATTTAAAAAAATATGCCCTTAGTATTAATGGTTCCATCACCAGCTCAGCTGAGAAGAAATCCCAATACCCTATAGTTAGATGGTGTATGCAGAATAGAATTTGCAAATGTCAGGAACTAAGCATCAATACCAATTGGATGGTAGAATGTGGCATGGCGGAAATCACCTAGAAATGGAAAACGTGACACCAGAATTCTTGGTCAGACATTAATTAGCTTTTTCATTATAGGCCTTCTTTTCCTTGTGTATTCAGTAGTGGATTGAACTAGATGATATAAATTTCCTTTCTGCTTCAAAATTCTATGACTCTGTTTGATTAGTTCTTACTCTTCCTAAGACATAAAATACCTTAGAAAAAATATATCCTCAAAACCACCCCAATTTTCAATCCACCTCCTAACAGGCTTAGTTTCCCAGAATATATTTTAATCTCTGGCCACATCAATCCAAAATATTTCATTGCTAAGGACACTGCACTAAATACCTTTAATGCAGAAAACAAATTTCAGACTAGTCCCTGCTACCCATGCCTAATTGAGACATTACCTGCCATGAATCAGGACATAGTTAGAAACACAAGTGTGATCGCACACATCTAGATGAGGGAACTAGCATTGGAGGTAGAGGTGGGGGCAGGTACTAGAAGGAACTACCTCTTACTGAAAACCCATTCTCCTCCAATCACTCTTTATATATGTGTTACTTTATTGAACCATCACAACTCTACTTTAAAGCCATTATTATTCCTGCTTTGTGGAGGTGAAACTTAGATTAAGTAGAAATAATATATGGCAAATTGGGATTCAACTCCAGACATCCATTGCTTCTAATCGGACCACAGGGTGTGATCCCTTAGTGTGATATCGGTTCTTAGAGGAGAGAATTGATGCCTCTGGGATAGTGAGCATTTGCAGATAAAAAAATAGCTCTATCAAGGTTGAAAGTAGAACTAAAGGGGATGAAAACATGTAGAAAATAGAAGCTTCCCTCCTGTCAATGTCCAACACATCTTAGAACGATATATTCTGTTTTCTCCCCCCCCCCCATTTCAAATTAAGCAAGCTCCAGAGAGTATGTGGGAATTGGAGTTGGCCATGGCCTAGCACTGCAGACTGGCTGATTCAGAATAATCTAAGAGGGCAGGTGACCACAAACTCTTTCCAAAGAATGTCATCAGCAAATAAAAACCCTGCAGGTAGTGGATGAACATGGATATGGGATTCTGTTAGCTCTATTAGCAACGCAACAACAAGAATTCCTGCAGAGAGCCTGAAACAAAAGAGGCTCCCAACATTTACCTTTCATCTCAGATCCCTTTTATTCAGAATACTTCAGGGAAAAAAATGTTTAAATTAAGTTTGTTGCAGCTGCTCTGTCAGGAACTTACCAAGCGCTACAGCCATCCGAGCAATTAAAAAAAATTGCACAGAAGGTAATTAAAAGCCTTACTGATTCTCGCAATTAGACTGACATTTTAAATGCCTCTGGATGTTTTATTGTGCCAATAACCTATTTCCCTCATCTCCAAGAGAAATACAACTGACATCAGTAATTTACCCAAATACTCTACAGGTAACATGTGCCAAATAAAACCTGCACTAAATTACGGCCAGACATCTCCTCTGTGCAGTCGGTATGATACATCTTAATGGGAAAACCGCTATTTGCAAATTTCTTCTATATGTTTGTGTTTTCAGTATGCACTGTCCTGTGGGGTTGGCTTTAAGACCACAGCCACAAAGACTGCTGGCTGGATCTATGGGCAGGGCAATCATTTCCAATTTACACGTAGTTATACAAGGACAAAGCTCATGACTTTGGAGGACAGGGCCCGTTTTGTCATCATTATTGAATAATGATGATTTATTGGAGAATGTAGATTTCTCAATAGACTGTTCATGCCAAAGGAATTCTGCCCCCCTCCATTCCTAACCCTTGATTTGGGATTAGAACACCAGTTTGCAATTTGGGTACTATCGCATACAAAACTTATCATCTGATTGAATTTAGGAAGCTGTTCTGGTTTAGGGGCTATGAATTTAAGGGCACATCCTACTCTGAAGCTTTGTTCCTCTTGATTTTGTCTTTTGGGGCCAGAGCCACAGGGGAGTTGTGTGTTCACCACTGTACAAGGACATGAAGACCAATCTTAGAAATTCAAAAACAAAAAACAAACAGCAACAACGGCAAAAGAATGTAAAGAAGCAACTTAGTCCAGGTGGGCTAAGTTGCTTCTTCATAATGGAATATTATGAGAAAATAAGAGTTCAAGTTATTGTTATTTTTAAACATCAAAATCAGGTGAAAGGAAAAAAAAACACCCTGTAAGCTGTGCCAGCTTCTTCTCAGGAGGAACTAAAGACTAAAGGTAAGCTAACTAGAAGCACTTCTCTTTAGATTTTCTAGGAGAAACCGCATTGTGATTTGCTCTCCATTTCTCTCTAAATGATTTCTCTTTTCTGACGCATAGAATGATCTATAGCCACTGGAGGTGGTTCTCAGCACTCTCTCTCCTACTTGAGCAACCTTTATACTGGTAAGTGGCCATCTTCCCAGCTATTTCCTTGGTCTACCTGTGTGAATGAGATAAACAGCGCCTTACAGCCTCAATCCTTTGGACTCACAGACCTTGTGGCAGCAAAACTGAAGATGGTTGAACATGAAATAAGAATTTGTACAAAGAGAAAATAGATTTCTCAGCAGAATCAGCTAGATTAAATAGCATCAGATTTAAGCAAATTAGATGCTCAGAATTTATGAACTTGTTAGAGAATTTCATACAAGGAAGGCATCATGAAGGGCAAAATAAACATGTTGAAAGCGATCAAAAAAGGAATTTAAATGATACAATGTGAGGAAGTCACAACGGGTAGAAAGGGAATCAACAGTGCAGTAGAGGATGCCGAGAATCAAATCAGCGATATGGCCCTGGCTGGTTTGGCTCAATGGATAGAGCATCAGTCTGCACACTGAAGGGTCACGGGTTTGATTCCAGTCAAGGGCACATACCTCAGTTGCAGGCTCCCGGCCCTGATCTGGGGCATGCAAGAGGCAACCAATTGATGTCTCTCTCTCATATTGGTTTCTCTCTATATCTCCCTCTCCCTACCACTCTCAAAAAAAAAAATTAATGGAAAACATATCCTGAGGTGAGGAGAAAAAAAATCAGTGATATGGAATACAAGGAAGCAAAAAACACCCAATCTGAAGAGCAAAAAGAAAAAAAAAATGAAGGTAGTGTAAGGAGCCTCTGGGAAAACTTCAAGCACACCAACATTCGCATCATGGGGTGCCAGGAAGAGGAGAGAGAGAGAGCGAGAGAGAGAGAGCAAAATATTGAAAACCTATTTGAAGAAATAATAACAGAAAACTTCCCCTACTTGGTGAAAGAAATAGACTTACAAGTCCAGGAAGTGCAGAGAGTCCCAAACAAGATGAACCCAAAGAGGTCCACATGAAGACACATCATAATTAAAATGCCAAAGGTTAAAGACAAAGAGAGAATCTTAAAAGCAGCAAGAGAAAAGCAGTTAATTGCCTAAAAGGGAGTGCCTATACAACTGTCAGCTGATTTCTCAGCAGAAACTTTGCAGGCCAGAAGGGAGTGGCAAGAAATATTCAAAGTGATGAATAGCAAGAACCTACAACCAGGATTATTCTACCCAGCAAAGCTATTATTAGAGTTGAAGGTCAGATAAAGAGCTTCCCAGACAAGTAAAAGTTGAAGGAGTTCATCACCACCAAACCAGTATTATATGAAATGTTGAAGGGTATTCTTTAAGGAGAAGAAGAAGAAAAAAAAAGATTAAAAATATGAACAATAAAATGGCAATAAATACATATCTATCAACTATTGAAACTAAAAATAAAAATAAACAAACAAGGAACCTAATGAACAAAATAAAGTGATGAATAATAAAATAGAACTAGAGGCATGGAAACATGGAACACACTGATGAATCTCAGAGGGAAGCGGGGAGGGAATATGGGGAGAGATTAACCAAAGAATTTATATGCATATATGGATTACCTATGGACACAGACAATAGGATGGCGAAGGCCTGGGGCAGGGTGAGAACTAGGTGGAGCCCAGGGGCAATGGGGGGAAAAAGGGGGACATCTGTAACACTCTCAACAATAAAGATTTTTTTTAAAAAAAGATGCAATAGGCAACAGATATAAATCCCCTTTAATGTTGTTTAAATGGCATTAGTACACAAAGAATTCAACAGAGTGATAGATGCAGCAGTATTAGGGGCAAGCTACTCTGACCTTTGAGTTCTTAGTGACAATGACAACAAAAAGCAGAGTGAAGAGTCTATGGCTCTATTGAGAAGCTCCCTTTGCCACATACATGAGTTTTTGTTTATATATTTTTAATATATTCTCACAACCATCCTGGAGCCTGGCCACTCACTTGCCTGCCCTCCAGATACAGGTAAGTAGTAGCACCTAAGGACATTGTTTTTTGTTGTTGTTGTTAGTCCATTTTTCCATTGTTTTTTTTCCATTTACTTTTTTTAATGCTTTATTGATTAAGGTATTACATATGTTTCCTTTTCCCCCCATCGCTCCCCCTCCAGCACATGCCCTCTCCCCGCTTGTGTCTGTGTCCATTGGTTATGCTTATATGCATGCATACAAGCTCTTTGGTTGATCTCTACCCCCTCCCATTGACTTTTAGAGAGAGTGGAAGGGAAGAAGGGAGGGGGAGAGAGAGAGAAAGAGAGAGAGAAAGAGAGAGAGAGATCTATTGATTGACTCCTGTGAGCACCCTGACCAGGGACAGGGAATGAACCTGCAACCTAGATACATGCCCTTGACCAGAAGTCCAACCCATGACCCTGTGTGAGTGGGCCCATGCTCTAATCACTTAGCAACACTGGCCAAGGCCCTAAGGACATTCTTAAAGCTCTGGTGACTCAGAGGGGAATTCCTCCTAGCCCACTTATCACATGTTCATGCATCTGCAGGAACAAACACTAATCTGTTCCTACAAACATAATGCAAGTGCTTTAAAAGTATGAGCTCTTCATAGGGAAGTGAGTAATAAAGGCAGGTCATAAACTCTACTCCTCCAGACATTTTCCAAAGAGGATAAATTCCACTTGACCCCAAGATGATAAAGTAGAGATAAGCAAAATTTCCCTAAATTTAGTGGAAAAATAAATAAACATTCAGTGAAATAATCTTTGAAATAAATATTTGGCTATTATTTTATGATAAAAAATATTGATTTAAATGAAGTTTTTTTTTATTTGTTAAAGTTAGTGTTGTAAACACATGTAAGTCATTTAAGCCAAACCTAAGAAAAACAAAATGGTCTCTCAAGATACTGGATGGCTCAGCAACTATATAACACCTCAAAAATGTTAACTGAGCTTATTTGGTTAACATGAATAATCTGTGGTACTTTCACCATGTCATCTAAAATTTAAATTAGTTCATTAAATCCTTTTTGTCATGTGTGAAAACAGCAGTCTCATGTAGAATATGTTTTAAGTGAAAAAGGTAAACTTCACAAATAAAAACTCATGTCAAAATTTCTGAAAGATTTGGATTGTATTATATATATGGGACATTGAAATAATGATTTGATAACAACAAATCCCCTTACATTTACTGAGATAAAAATTCCCCAATATTATAGTTTCAAGTGCTTAATTTCAGATATATAAATTCCCTACACATGCAAACCTTTTAGGAAATCAGCAATTCATCAGAAAAAATTATCATTTTAAAATAATTGCTAATAAGTACTAATAAGTGGTAAGAATTATATGTATAAAGTATAAAATGTGCTAGACGTAGACAAATAGAATTCAACCACATTGAGAAGGTCTGTAAGTTTATGATCTTCTTACACCAAACCATCTGTGCTCCTAAAGCAGACCTGAAACTTGCAAAAGCATTAATCTATCCTAGGAAAACAATTATAAATTAATAAAAATGGTTATATGCACAAGTATTTACTGTGATCCAATTATACAGTCATACTGAACTATCTTGCCCCAAAAATGGGGGAATGGTGAAATATCCAACAGTTAATTATAAGATTGAATGTGATGTATTCATTGGATATCATGTTTTTTAGAAATTTTTTAATAATATGAGAACTATTTTCTTAATATAATGTTAAGTGAGAAAAGCAAAATACAAATTGTTAACTGACTTGATTTCAAATATTAATCATCATGTTTATCTCCAGGAAATAGGATTATGAGTGACTTAAAAAAATCTGTACTTTTTATATATTGCAAGCTATTCTTACTCCTCTAATAAAAAATGCTATTAAATTTTTTTTATTGATTTGAAAGAAAGAGAGAAACATCAGTTTGTTTTTCCACTTATTTATGCATTCATTGGTTGATTCTTGTATGTGCCCTGACCCGGGATCAAACTCACAATCTAGGCGCAAGGAGACAACACTCTAACCAGCTGAGCTACCTGGCGAGGTCCAATATTTTCACCTACAGGTACCTTACTAGCTGTGTTTCTATTTGTAGCCATCATGTTGGCCATCTCTAAAATTCCTTTCTTTTATGCCCTTGATTCGTGTGTACCTGCTCCCAGGCCATCTGTGAATGTATACCTCTTCTTTGCCCTCCACACCCATACAACAGCTAAGTTATGTGGATGCTTAGTGTCTCAGGAACCTACCTCACCCACTGTCTTTGCCACTGCTTTATTTCATGTCTTAATTACTTTTTTTCTTCATGGATCTTTCTGGATCCTGTCTTACCATGCTCAAAAGCTTTTTCCACTCATTATATACAGTGATCTGTCTAAAATATACAACCTCCTAGAAGCTCCATAATGTCTCATCATTGGGTGGAAATCTAACATGACATAAAGCTCTTTGAGTCCTGTCTCTGTCTGCCTGGCCATCCTGAGCTCTGGCCCTTGATCCCCCGTGTCCTTGCACTCATTGTAAAGCCATTCTGTGCTATTTGTAATTTCCCTCCCACTGTAGCTTCATACTGCTCCATCCCTTTGCAAGTTCTGTCCCCTTTGCCTAATGCCCTCTTTATCTCCACTTCCCACATTTTCACTTGTCTGCCTCATCAGATTCTGTGCTTGTTATCAGTCCCTGTGTGAAACCTTTCTCAGTTATCCCCAAGAGAGAATTAAATATGTTTTCCTCTGTAATAATTCTCGATCTATGTATACGCTTATCACTGCATATATAAAAATATATCTCATCCATGTCTTTTGCCTCTATCAAAATGTACGTTCCCAGGATGCAGTGAACATGTCTATCCATCATTAGATTCCTAGTTTGTAAATTCACTGTAAGCTCTGATATTAAGCATGGAGTTATTATATTACATGTGTCAATATATGTGTTGTTTTTTGGACTTTAAAAATAATTTCATCAAATTTGACATGGACATATTCTGTGTCATTTTAATGTGAACCCTTAAGTATAACTCTATTTTCTACTTCCAAAAGGTTATTTTTTACAGATTTTTTCCTCACTGAGTCAAATGTTTATTAATTCAATGAAGAAAAGAAATCAGTGAACTAGTTGTTTCCAATAAATGACTCATCAATCCATTCCACATACTACAGACCAATCAAATCTACCTTGCAAGCCCAGTCTTGGAGATCTCAGCTCTTTTGCTTCTGCCTTATTTTATTTTTCAGTAACTGCAACAAAAACTTCCAGTCTTAATGTTGCCCACACTCAAGAAATAGCGTAACCAAATCCAAGATTAAACAGTCATCTCTGAAATTTCAGCTCACCTAATCTCTGCCAGGACTGAGAGAACTTCCAATCCCTGTCATACTCCACTTTCCTAAACTCAAATGTTTTCCTCTGGGCTCGGGCCTTAGTCCCTTTTCCCTAGCCTACTCTGTCTGCACCTCGCTGCCTGCAAAGAGAAGAATGCAGAATGGTGCAGGGATAAAACATTGGTTTCACCTCAGACATATTCACTGATAAATTGGTAGTGGATTTCTATATATGCTGAGAAGGATTCTGAAACCATATGCAGTGGCAAGGAGATCCATGACTGATTAGTAATGTCTGAAATGGGTATATGGAGAGATATGGAGTTGGCTGTCTGTGATAATGGCACTGGAGACAGATAAGTACAAGTCTGTGTTTAAAACCAGGACAAGTATGACCTAAGGCAAGTTACTTAACTCAGTGAGACATAGTTTTGTCAATAAAATGAGTATAAAGAGGCCAATCTACAGGCTAGTTATTAAATTAAATATAGTGAATACATTGTTTTTCATAGAATATATAATAAGTGTTCAATAAATAGGGGGAGGGGGGAAGAGGAGAATAATGATGATGGCAAACTCTCTTCAAAATACGATTGTGACCTTTGCTGTCTTCCTGGGATAGTCTACTCATCAGATTAAATGAAAATATCTGGAGTTTCAGGTGTTAACAACAAAAGGTGATCATTTTCCCAGCTAGGTTAATTAACAGCCTTCACTGGATGTCTCTCCACATGCCAGAGGCAACCACGCCCTCAGAAAAACATGCCTTGTCTCCTGGGCATTTCCCAGAATGCAAGCACCAGCTTCTGTTTTGAGCCCTCAGTCTCCCCAGTTCTCTTGCACTTGGACTTTTGCTCCATTCCTACTGCCCTTTGCAGATGCCTCCTTCTTTGGACACTGACTTGCTTTGGTGTGGATTTCTCTCCAGGAAGCTGCTTCTCAGATCACTGACTCCATTTTCATGCACTGGTGCCCAGGAATTTTCCTCTCTACTCTATGCTAGCCCCCAAATTTTATTCCCCTATACTTCAGCCTAAGCTTCAGAAGATGACTAGACAATGATAACCCAGATCTTAAATAATAAACACACACACACACAAACGAACAAATTCCCCATCACAAAGTATCATCTTCCACTAGGCACAAACATGTGTCCTCAGGAGTTAAGATAGCAGTTGGTTCAGGTGATGTCACATTGGAGAATCAAGGCAGGTGAGCCAGAGGTTACTGTGTAACACAGAGAGAAGGACAAGATATTTCCACGAGCTTGATTCATATCTGAGATGTTTTTCCTGGTATCTGGGGATTGTGTTAAATGAATATCACCTGGGTCTTTTTATCTTTCCTCACTTCTAAATCTCTTTCTCACCCTTCTCATTCAAAAATGAAAGTCCTGAGGGCCTGTCGTGATAACAGATGTTTCATTCCTTTACATTTTAAATTTAACATAGCAATTGAGTCATAGCCTCTGAGGGCTTTGAAAAAGAAACATGAGCTTGGCACACATGAAAACAATAAAAGTAGATGAAAGTCAAGAAAAAAAAGGCAAACAAATTCATTTAATACTGTTGGAACACAACAGTTATCATCCCAGCCAGACTGTCTGAGAACAGTAGCATGTAGTGATTTGTGGGAGAAAATGGTCGCTCTCTATAGTATTATATCTATACAATCAGAGGGAATAGTAATACAACTGAACTGAGTGTCAGGAGACCTGGATTCTATGTATAATCTACTTATCTTTAAGATGAGTTTTGTTTAGCCATTATCATGTTTCCTAAAGTGTATGACATAAGATTAGCCTTTTTGATATTTCATAAGAAAAATAAAGGGTCTTGTAGACATTGGTTTTGGGGATATGGTATATACTATAGCCCCTAACTTGAAGAGTCATGATTTCTAATAGCATATTAAAGGCACTGAGAAAACCTGTAATAAAGAGACTTGACTGACTTGTCTAATTTAATTTTGTTTCTAAAACATTTTTGCCAATCTGATACTTCTATTAAGTAGCTATTTATTGGTTGATTGATTGCAAGGGTTCTATTATTTATAAAGTCTATTTTCTTAACATGTCCATTTTGTTTAATTGTAGCCCATAACCATAAACATATTCATTTCTTTTTGAAAAGCAATTTAAATTTAGCTGAATTTTATTAGTTTACTATTTCATTAAGTATTTTTGTTTCACCTAACTTTACCTCTTTGCAAGATATTCTCTGTCTCTAGTACAGGAACTAATAAACAGTTGTTTACTTTATTCTTGATTTTTTTTCTTAGATAATAAAACCTTCACCAAGTTCATGCTTATAATTATCATTGACATTATCACAGCTGCCATTTATTAATCACCCACTCTATATGAGAGAATATGCGAAGTGTTTTGTGTACATTTTGCACGTAATAGGACCATTGTGGCAAGGTGGAAAACCTCAGACACTGAAAGGTACTGTAACTTTCCCAAAATCTTTTAGGTAGTAAGTGGCAAAACTGAGATTGTACTCAAGAGTACCCCTGCTTCAAAGTCTAAAATCCATTAACTACAGTATTGTCCATAAATGCAACTTAGTGATCTTAGTGTGTCTTCATATGAAATCGAGGAAGCCTGCAGTTCCCAACATAGAACAGGTAAGGCACCTTTAAAACAAACCAAGGAAAAGCTCCTTATCAGCAGCTCAAAGGCCCTCCTTGCCCCAAACATGCTGAAAGTGCAATTGTTTTGTGCACCTGTGTGTGGACCAGTGAATCTCTTCTGGTTTCACTCCTGAGGCCTCATCTAGCACACCCAGTTCATTCTGATGTGGTGCTGGGATCTAGTTTTCTGTTCTGGAATCTTCCTTTCCAGTCTCAGTTCTGACTGAATGACCTTCTTATTCAGTCTGTCCTTTGACATTTACTTTCCTTTCTTCACATGTGGATCCCCCAGTTTTATCACTGATTGTATTAGACTATCTATACAATTTTCTTTGTGAGCTCAGACCCAGCTTTGTCACCTGTCCCAGCCACTTTTGCTCCTTAGCATGAAGAGATTTCCCAGCCCTGGCAGATCCTTTCTGCCACTCCCTGACCCCAGCGCTGGACAGGCCTAACTCTGTGTGTCCCAACTGGGTGAACTCTGGCCTTGGAAAGACCACCTAAATCCTCCTGTCTATGTTTTAGGCTCTTTCACTCTTCTCCAGCTGCATGACAATTTTATTGAGTGGTGGAAACTCAAACCACGTGCAACACTTCACTAAAGAAACACTGTGAGTATGAAGGGTCTGGGACAGGAGGAATTGATTTGTCTTCTAACATGCTCCTTGGTAATGTCCCACAGCTTTGGTTACTACTTGGGTTTACTGGAACAAATTCAGCTAATTTTGTCAGGGAAAACATCCTCTGGTAAGTTTTCTAGATGCTCGTTTACCAAGTCATAAATCAAGATACAAAATAATCATTTTTGCTTCCTTTGAGACCTTGGACTGGTAATTAAACTATCTGGGCCCCCTTTTTCCTCATCTGGCTATCAAATTAGAGGGAGGCCCATCAGTTGTTTCCATGGGATGATTCAAGGGCCTCATGATCTGCAGAGGTCACTGGGGCAGGGAAGAAGTGAAGATTGTGACCAAGCTCAGGCTAAAAGACTGCTGTAACCTGTCTTACATGTTAGGTATCTGGGTAGCATTTTATTTAGAAATAAAGGAAAGATTTAAAAAATAAGTGTGAGCAGACCAGACCAAGTTCTGCATCCCCTGCCTTTCTTCCCTTATGAAAAATTGCCCTTTCCTCTTCCTGGTCTTTAAGATGTGGCTCAAATCTTGGAGAAGCCTTCCTGGGCTCTCCCAGGCTCCATTTCCTGTGTTCCCAGAGCTCTTCGTTATTGTTCCTAAAATAAGACTTGTCATATAAGTTTCATGGTTCTGTCTCTCCCCAGTAGGCAAACAACCATACTCTCTTTATCACTGTTTCCCAGTGCCCAGTATTGTGCTGGGTGCACAGTGGGTGCTCAACAAATATTTTCATGAAAAATGAATGACTCATCCACTAAAAAAAATTGAGATTATTTTTCCTAAATCTAACACACTGCCTTACACTTTCTGAAACTGAAGCTCAGTTGCTATTTGTCAGCTTACTCCTTGTCTTAGTCAATTATAAGAAAATACCATAGACTGAGCGGGTTAAACAACTTATTTCTCATAGTTCTGGAGGTTGGGAAGTTCAAGATCAAGAAGTCTGGCAAGTATTATCCCCACAGTGGCTCTCTTCCTGGCTTGCAGATGGCTATCTTCTTGCTGTGTTCCTGCATAGGAGGGAGGGAGGGAGGAAGGGAGGGAGGAGACTTTCTGGTTTCTCATCTCTCTTCCTTGTCTTATAAGGATACTATTCCCATCATGAGGACCCCACCATCATGACCTCATCTAAAGCTAATTACCTCCCCATTGCCGTCTCCAAATGCCATCACATTAGGGATTAGGGCTTCAACCTATCAATTGAGGGAGTGTG
>NW_005871793.1:54117-73538 GCF_000147115.1 Myotis lucifugus | reverse complement strand
GCCTGGGGGAGGGGGGGCACCAACATTCAGTCCACAACATTGCAATTATTTGCATGAAGAATGAATGAGTCATCCAATAAGTAAAGTTTAGATTATTTTCCTCAACTCTAACACAATTTCTCACATTATCTGAAACTGAAGCTCAGTTGCTATTTTTTGGCTTACTCCCACAGTCTCTCAAGGTGTCCCTGAAATTTATTCATGTTACCCTGGTATTTCACTATCGGGAAAAACTGGTGTCATCAGCAACTTTGGAGATGTCACTGTGCTCTCCATCTTCCAGATCACATTTAGAAAATATTCTTTAAGACCAACCCTTGGAGGATTACTCAGTTCACATTTCTTCTATCTAGACCTGTTTATTCTTTTTAAAATGTTTTATTTGTTCTTATTCATCGTTTCATTGGTAGAACCTCAGTTTGTAGGGATACATGATGATATTTTTTTTCAAGTCTCATTTGCTTTTAGAAAACAACTGTTGGACCTGGTCAAAGGCTTTTTTAAGGTCAAGTAATTAGCATTCTCTCTGTTCCAAAACATGGAGAGTAGTGGAGGAATTTAGAACTGTACTATTTTGTATTCACCCTGATGCCTCTGTATAGAGTCAGAAGCATGTGTTACTTCGGAATGTAATGAAGTGATGAATAATCTTAGGTTGATATAATCTTCCTGGAGGTGTTATCTGACCATATGATCACATGCCAAACTAACCATTCTTCACTTGAATATGTGTTCAAAATAAAAATGTGATATTATATATAACTCTGTGGATACTTTCTAATAGCAACTTTAATCTTTCAGTTTACTGATAACTTTTACATTACAATCTCACTGTGAAACCTAAGATATCAGCTTGAATTCTAAATCATCATATTTTTAATATATTCCCTACACACACCTACACACACACACACACACACACACACACACATACTCGAAGCACATACTGACAATTTGACCTCAGTATTCATATTTGTTTTCTATTAAGAACAAAAAATACCTCTCTTTCACATTCATCTCCCCTGAATTTATACATGTAATTTGATTACTAAAGTATCTGTACAAAGCAATTTCATTATTCAAGTAATCTATGGCCAGTATAGATTGTCAAGTGTCATACAACAGAATGAGTTTGACAATACCTAAAGATTTTTAATTATTTTTAAATTGCCATTACATACTGGGTAAAGATTCCAGACTTTTCAAAGCAAAATAATACCCAAATTGCATTGATTGTCTCTGGAGCAGCTTTCTTTTTCATTTAGCTTTTATTCTAGGTATTTATTCTAGTGTTCATTATTGTTAATTTACCTGGGTGAAATTGAATTTACTTTTAATAACTTCAATTCAAATTTACCTTTTCCCCTCTCTCTATAACTACTTCATTGTTTATTTGGGGCAGCATATATAATATTATATGTGATCTATTTTTCTTCTCATGTTTTCAAAACTGCCTTTAAGACAAGTTACAGCTAAATATTTTATGTGTTTTTCATGGACCAGCTTGAAAACTTCAAGAGCAAACATTTCAAATAATTTTCAGGACTATTAGTTCAAGGTCTGTCTGCATTGTTAATTATTTCAATAGTTCCATATTTTGAGAGCCTGAGTCTGTCTCTGCATAATTTCTACTTCCCTATTAAAAATTGCACACTATTGCCCTGGCTGGTGTGGCTCAGTTGGTTGGGCATTGACCCATGCACCAAAAGGTTGCTGGTTTGATTCCCTGTCAGGGCACATGCCCAGGTTTTGGTCTTGATCCCCCGTAGTGGGTGTACAGGAGGCAGCCGATTGATGTGTTGCTCTCATGTTGATGTTTCTCTCTCTCTCCCTCTCCCTTCCTCTAATTAGCATACTATGTAGCTCAAATTGGTTGTCTGTTAAAGAAATCTCTAGGACAAATGTTTAAAGTTTCTATCCCTAGTGAACTTATTCCAGAAAATGTCAATATAAAATTCTTGAGCAATAACAAAATGTGAACAACAAACTCATATTTTTGATAGAATTGATTATGTGTACATATTCATTTCAGATTACATAATAATTTTAAAATGTTGTATTTTTTAATATAAAATTAGAGATAATGCATAACCACCTATATAATAATCACCAGCCCCAAGCTTTTCCAAAATGAAGCCATGGGGGTCATGTTGATTTCTCATTAATTTGAGTTCCTCATATGTGAAAATGTGGAATGTATAATTTATAAATTACAACCCCCCTTAATTAAAATGTTTTAGCCTTGATTGTAGTCTTTACTCTACA
Organism: Myotis lucifugus; assembly: GCF_000147115.1. NCBI lineage: Eukaryota > Metazoa > Chordata > Mammalia > Chiroptera > Vespertilionidae > Myotis > Myotis lucifugus. The sequence continues at coordinate 71,273 of NW_005871793.1, read as the reverse complement.
AATAACAATATAGAAACTTGGATGAGTCCTTTAACCTTTCTGCCTTCAATTTCTCCATATAGAATAGTGATCTTTATGTATTGGGGGACATGAAAACTTTCCAAGAATCATGTAGGTGTGTAAGATGTTAAGAAAAGATATCCGACCCTCAACTTCCAAATGTGTCTGTTCCTAAGGTTGATGGGCCTGAGAAGGTGTCTGCTGTCAAGCCATCATGCAGGTTCTCTTTCTACCTCTCCACTCACATTGCTCTTTTCCAATTGGAAAGAAAAGTTAGAAATTTCACCAGTCCCCCATCTCGGAATCCTGAATTGCCCTGAAAGCAGAAAACCTCTGATGGCACTAAAATTTCACTATGAAACACAAATGTCAGCAAAACCTTCTCTACATTAGCTTATGCCAGGAGGAGGCTTCCTATCTCTCACCTTCCTGGTTTTAAATGTTGAACACAGAGGCAATATAGCATTGGAGACAATCGTCCATGTTGGCATATCTTGAATTTAAATGTAGAGTAGGAGGGGGAAATAATTTTAGTAATGATGACACTTTTAACAAGCTTCCCAAGTCCTTCACCTAACTATCTATCCTATCTAATAATAGACAAACATGGTAATTAACGGTACCGCCGACATGCCTCCCATTGGCTAATCAGGGCGATATGCAAATTAACTGCCAACCAAGATGGCAGCCAGTAGCCAGGCAGCTGAAGCGAACAGGAGACTTGCTTGCTCCAGTGATGGAGGAAGCCAAGGTTCCCCACCTGCCTCTGCCAGCCTCTGAGCTGCAGTCTAAGAAACAATGTTGCAATTATAGAAGCTAAACAAACCCCAGAAACCTGCTTTCAGCCAGCCGGGCCTCAGAGCTGGAGCTGCAGCAGTGTTTCAATTATAGAAGCCAAACAAACCCAGATACCTGCTTTCAGCAGCCGAGGTCTCAGAGTTGGAGCCGAGCCTCAGAACTAAAGCTGGCTCTCAGCTCCAGTGACAGCCATAGAAGGTAAATAAATCCCAGAATAAAAAGAGAAAAGAAAAAAGGAGAGTTTGGGAGCTTCAGTCACCTGCCAGCCTGAAAACGGCCCTCAGCCCCTCATCCAGACTGGCCAGGCACCCCAGTGTGGTCCCCCACCCTGAAGGGGGTGTGACCAGCTGCAAACAGCCATCATCTCCTCATCCAGACTGGCCAGGCACCCAAGCGGGACCCCCACCATGATCCAGGACACCTTTCAGGGCAAACCAGCCAGCCCTCACCCGTGCACCAGGCCTCTATCCTATATAGTAAAAGGGTAATATGCAAACTGACCCTAACAGCAGAAGGACTGGGAATGACTGGTCACTAAGACACACACTGACCACCAGGGGGCAGATGCTCAATGCAGGAGCTGCCCTCTGGTGGTCAGGGTGCTCTCTCATGGGAGGAGCTCTGCTCAGCCTCAAGCCAGGCTGATGGTTGCCAGTACAGCGGTGGTGATGGGAGCCTCTCCTGCCTCTTCAGCAGCGCTAAGGATGTCTGACTGCAGTTTAGGCCTACTCCCCGCTGGCAAGTGGACATCCCCCAAGGGCTGCCGGGCTGACAGAGGAATGTCTGATTGCCATCTTAGCCCCAATCCCCCGGGGAGCAGGCCTAAGCCAGCAGGTGGTCATCCCCTGAGGGGTCCCAGACTGCGAGAGGGCACAGGCCGGGATGAGGGACCCCCCTCCCCCACGAGTACACAAATTTTTGTGCACTGGGCCTCTAGTATATATATAAAAGCCCAGTGACCATTCGGTCGACCAGTCACTATGATGCGCACTGAGCACCAGGGGGCAGATGCTCAATGCAGAAGCTGCCCCCTGGTGGTCAGTGTGCTCCCACAGTGGGAGCGCCGCTTGGCTGACTGGAATGAGGGGCTGCTCCTGCAGTGGGCCGATCCCTGCAGGCCACACCCCACCAGTGCACGAATCTGTGCACCAGCCTCTATTGTCAAATAATACATCACACCTGAAAATGGACCTCAGAAGAACAAAGCACAGGAAGCTCAGGTAAAAGGTACTGGGGCAGCAACACCTTGCTTCATCCAAGCAAGACTCCATAACTTGCCCTAGCTGGTTGGCTCAGTGGATAGAACATCGGCCTGCAGACTGAAAGGTCCCAGGTTCGATTCCGGTCAAGGGCATATACCTTGGTTGCGGGCATATCCCCAGTGGGAGGTGTGTAAGAGGCAGCTAATCGATGTTTCTCTCTCATCGATGTTTCTAACTCTCTATCTCTCTCCCTTCTTCTCTGTAAAAAAAATCAATAAAATATGTTTTAAAAAAAGACTCCATAACTCATCTATCATCTGTCTATCTATCATCTATCATCAATCTATCTATCTATCATCTATCTATCTATCTATCTATCTATCTATCTATCTATCTATCATCTATCTTTAGAATTAGAATATTCAAGATTTGTACTTAGCATAATAAAAACTACTAATGTGCTATGAAATAAAAATTAAGTCTTTACCTTTTAAGCATTCTTAATAATGAGAACAACTTGGTGAACACTCCCCACATGCATCAGCCTGTGACTTCATTTGACACAATTTCAAAGAGAAGAGGTGAAATTTTATTTAGCTATACTAGATTAACAATAAAAGGATCACATACAAAGTAAATTCTTATTATTTTTCAGAACAAATACTCACACTTGGAAGCGAAATATTTTAGTTTTACCCAAACAATAATTGGACATTACAAATACATGTTTTTATTTTAACTTGGGATAAGTGTCCTGCTTTCTCTCATTCATCATCCACTTTTTTGCTCATGTGTTTATCCCAACCTTGCAATTGATGGGTTTATATTAAATTAATGAGATGATATTATGGATAGCATGCTAAATAATGCATTTAACCATTATTATTAAGGGTCTCCGGTCAAGATGGAGGCAGAGGTAATGCAGTACTCCCACAACCACATCAAAAATACAACTAAATTACAGAAAACCATCACTCAGAACAACCTGAAATCTATCTGAAAAGAAGCTCTACAACTAGGGATTTAAAGAAGCCACATCAAGACTGGCAGGAGGGGCTGTGATGTAAAACCAGCTCACCCCACACCCATGTGTGGTGGTTTAAAATCAGGAAGGATATCTTGACTTCAGAGGCCCCCACCACACCACCCCCGCCTTCCCGAGAAGCAAGGGGTCCCAGCCCCAACAGCTCAGGGTTCCAGTGCCAGGAAGAGAAATTCCTATAACTTCTGGCTGTAAAAACCAGCAGAGATTGAGGCTGAGGAAGACTGAGGTGGCCGGAGTCCCAGTCATTCCTCTTAAAGGGTCCTCACATGCACATGCTCAGATTCACTCCCTCTGGGCTCCAGCATGGGGGTAGCAGTTCAAAAGGCACCAGAAAAATACAGGGAGAAATTGAATTGTCTGGCATCAAGGTGAGAGTTGCGGGGGTGGGAGGGATATTTCTGCAAGATAAAAGTATGGGAAGAGGCCATTGTTCCTTTTCTGAACACCCCCCCCCCCAACATACACACACACACACACACAGAGCCAATAAGCAGGTGTCATATCTGAGTCTCCATTAACCTGGTTCAAATTGTTTGCCCCACCTTGGTGATTCCTGAGACACTGTCCCACCCAATTTGTGGGCCCATGCAAACAGTTTCCAGTGGCTTTTCCATAAAACTTACCTGTCTTGCCTCAGGCAAGTCTTTGGACTTTCTTAAAATCTCTCAAACAAGCAGCATCTGCTTCTGCTTATCCCCTATCTCTTGCTAAGTGAACCCAGGCCCCACACTAGTGGTAGCCTAACTTGATTCACAGTTTGGCCTCTCTTGGGCACCTCTAAGCCCAAGAGAAGTAGCAGCCATCTGAAGATTGCTCTGCAGCTTATGCTGGGAGGCACCAGGCAGAACACAGGTGGCAGCTGACTTTACACCTCCCAGGAGTCCCCAAAGCCAGTGCACCTAGTGGACAGCTTTAGACCACTCCACAAGCAGCACATTTAAGGGAAAGGACTTGGTGAACACCAAAGCCCCACAGAAGCAAGCCCTGCTCCATAGAGTTGACTCCTGCACAGCAGTTCCTCTGCTATAGTCACAGCTGGTTCTCACAACAAATTGGAAGGTCAATCCCTCCCAGTGACTCCAACAACAATCAAGGCTCAACTACAACAGCACAGTGCACACAGCCTACACAGGGATGCATCTGGAGCACCCAGCTCAGGTGACTAGGGAGGCTGCACCACTGACACCTATTACACAAGGCCACTCTACCAGTTCTGGGAGACATAGCAGCTCTCCCTAATAGATGGGGGGGAAAACATAGGGAAGCAGCCAAAATATGGAGCCAAAGAAACAGGTACCAAATGAAAAACAGGAGGACTCTCCAGAAAAGAACTAAATGAAATAGAAGCAAGCAAACTGCCAGATACAGAGTTCAAAACAATGGTTAACCCTTTTCAGTCCAACGTGGAGGCTGACTCAACAGACCAGGCGCTAGGAGCAGGGCCAACGTCGAGCTGAGGTCTAGTGAGACAGATAACTTCAACATTCAATCCCGTCAATTAATTTGGACCAGACTATTTGAATTCCAAAAATAAAATTGGACTGCAAAGGGTTAAAAGGATGCTCAAGGAACTTAGTGAGAACTTCAATAGCATGAAAAAGGACATAAAAACCATAAAAAAAATAACAAGTCAGAAATGAAAGATACACTAACTGAAATGAAGAATATTTACAGGGAATAACAGTAGAGTAGAGGATGCCAAAAATCAAATCAGCAATTTTGGAATATAAAGAAGCAAAAAACACTCTATCAGAACAGTAAAAATAATAGTCTAAAAATATGAAGATAGTGTAAGGAGTCTCTGGGACAACTTCAAACACACCAACATTCGCATTATATAGGTACCAGAAGGAAGAGAGAGAGAGCAAAAAATTGAAAACCATTTAAAAAATAATGATAGAAGTAGACATACAAGTCCAGGAAGCACAGAGAGTCCCAAACAAGTTGAACCCAAATAGGCCCACACCAGGACACATCATAAATTAAAATGACAAAGATTAAAGACAAAGAAATCTTAAAAGAAGCAAGAGAAAAGCAGTACAACATAGCACCCTTAAGACTGTCAGCTAATTTCTCAACAGAAACTTTGCAGGCCAGAAAGAGTGGCAATAAATATTTAAAGTGATAAAAAACAATGACCTACAACCAAGATAATTCTACCCAGCAAAGATAGCATTTAAAATTGAAGGACAAATAAAGAGCCTTTCAAACAAGAAAAAGCTAAAGGAGTTCATCACCACCAAACCAGTATTATATGAAATGTTGAAGGGACTTCTTTAAGAAGAAGAAGAAAAAAGATAAAAAAAATATGAAGAGCCCTAACCAATTTGGCTCAGTGAATAGAGCGTCAGCCTGCAGACTGAAAGGTCCCAGGTTCGATTCTGGTCAAGGGCATGTACCTTGGTTGCGGGCACATCCCCATAGGAGGTGTGCAGGGGGCAGCTGATCAATGTTTCTCTCCCATCAATATTTCTAACTCTCTATCCCTCTCCCTTCCTCTCTGTAAAAAATCGATAAAATATATTTAAAAAAAATATGAACAATAAAATGACAATAAATACATATCTATCAATAATTAAATCTAAAATTCAAAATAAAAAAGCAGAATAGAAGCAGACTCATAGATTCAGAAAACATTTTGACAGATGCCAGATGGCATGGGAGTTTGGGGGTAGGTGAAAAATGTGAGGGGGTTAAGAAGTACAAATTGGTAGTTACAGAATAGTCATGGAGATATGAAGTACAGCATAGCAAATATGGTCAATAATATTCTAATAACTATGTATGGTGTCAGATGGGTATGAAATGTATTAGGGTAATCACTTAGTAAGTTATATAATGTCTTATCACTAGGGTGTACACCTGAAACTAATTTAATATTGTATGTCCACTGTAATTGAAAAATAAAAAATGATTTTAAAAAATCATTATTAATACATCATCTATAAGTGTGTATCTACTAGAGCCCAACACCATTATTTTCTCTTGGCTTATAATTTCCCCAAATTAAATTAACTATACTACTTAAAACTGGATATGTTCTTCTGTATAGGTAAAAAACAAATGTTCTTAAAGGCAATTTTGAACATAATATCTTGAACTTTAAGGTTTTACTTCATTGAATTAAGATTATTCAGATGTCAATGAATTGTTTTAATTCTATCAAACACATAACTTTAATATCATTCACTACCTATTTGTAATATTTCTTGTGTGTCATCCTTTCTATAAATCTTTTATATTTTTTTAAGGTGCTAAGAATATAAGTATGAAACTGAAATTCATCAGAAAACATAGATCTTCACAGCCAATGGGAGGAAAGTCCTAAACTCAATAATATTCAATCTTCTAATTTATTTACATAAACAAGTTTGATAATAATCTAAAATTAAATAATTCATCACCTATAAAAGAAAAAAATGGAAATAAAATTGGTACTGAACTTCATCTATCTCTAGCAATAAATAATATTTATTGATGAATACGTTAACTAATTGAAATTTCACACATTATATACAAATGACCTAAAACAATTTATTTCAAAATAAACTGTTTATACAATTATAATATACTTGTTATTTGGATCAGTGGCATATTTATTACAGTTGCTAGGATAATTCAATCCAAAACTTTAAACAATGAACCCAAAAGACCCCCAAAATTTTTTTAAATTGTAATACTTTAAAATTCTTTGAATTTTAGAGAATAACAGCTTAACCAATAAATAACTTTCAAGCATAAATTATATCAAATTATAATAAAACTAGAGGCCCAGTGCATGAAATTTGTAAACTCGGATGGGGGTCCATCAGCCCGGTCTGAACACTCTTGCAGTCTGGGAGCCCTCAGGGGATATCCAACTGATGGCTTAGGCCCACTCCCCAGAGGGGAGCCAGCACTCAGACATCCTTAGCACTGCCACAGAGGTGAGAGAGGCTCCTGCCACTGCCGCTGCGCTCGCCAGCCATGATCCTGGCTTCTGGTTGAGGGGTGCTCCCCCTGTGGGAGCATACTGACCACCAGGGGGCAGCTCCTGCATTGAGCATCTGCCCCCTGGTGGTCAGTGCGCATCATAGGGACCAGTCATTCCACCATTCACTCGATTTTCATATTAGCCTTTTATTACATAGGATTATATGAGGAAGTGGATTAAAAATACAAGTTCAAAAATAAAGGGAACAATGTAACATTTCTATTAAGAAAAGTTTGTTTCAATGGATGATTTGAATATCAAGTCACTATCATGGCTAAGCCCTTTTTAAAAATATATATTTTTATTGATTTCAGAGAGGAAGGGAGAGGGAGAGAGAGATAGAAACATCAATGATGGGAGAGAGTCATTGATGGGCTGCCTCCTGCATGCCCCCCACTGGGGATCAAGCCCACAACCTGGGCATGTGACCTTGACTGGAATCAAACCTGGATCCCTTCAGTCTGCAGGTCGACACTCTATCCACTGAGCAAAACTAGCTAGAGAATATCTAAGCATTTTTAAAAAAAGTGTTAAAGTTTTGTTTCTAAAACTCATCATACACTATAGACCAAATGTTACGTTATTTAAACTCAAGAGAGAAAATTTTAAGTACCTCAAAAACAGCCAAATTCTTTTAGGGTGTAGAAAATGTGCTCCCTGTCACCAGAGAAGAAGGGCCTACCAATTTGACCAGTTTCTTCAAATGGCTTCACCAGTGGCATAATGTATGAAATGCAAGACATTACCTTAGATATGACTATGACATTCCATATTGTTTTAAATTTTAAAGTTTTAGTGGGTTGTGTCATACTTTATATGATATTGAGCAATGAAAACTGCAGAGGTAATTAATTGAGTATGAGAAGCAATGACCAAAATTTGATGCAAATCTCTTTCACATTTGAACAGGTTTTATGCCAGATCTTCCTGGAACCAAGTTGCCTTCGTCTCAAGAAACATTTTATCCCCAACCTTTTTTCTCAGGGAAAGTTGTGATTAAAATTATCTCCCATTTTTCCTCATGAGACTATATGCCAAGTTTACGTACCTAAAACTTGGGTTTATGTACTAAAAATTAAGGTATTGGGCTATATAAAATTTGATGGTTTTTTTTCAGACTTAATGTCCTGTAATTCAAGAAACATAAACTTTAAATAAAATGAGAATGAGAGACAGATAAGAGGAAAGATTTATTTTGAATTAAAATGCAGTTTCTCCAAGTCCTAACTTAGTTATTTACTCCAACAAATTTAGTTCCATGAAAATGTATGTCTTGTGCATCAACAAATATGCCGCATAATAGTAGGAAAAATATCAGGCACCAAATAGTTCCTAGATATAGGAGTGATATATTATAAAACTTTTAAAAACCAGTAGGTTTTTATTTATATCCATTTTTAATCTTTCATTTAACAAATTAGAGATTAATTTTTATTCTTTACCAACACAGCCAGTCATATGTTCATTTGCTTCCATTTTATTGAGTTACTATTGACTGATTAAAATTTTATCATTAACATTTTTCAAACATTAAAAGATTTCAATCACTGCTATGCTTTGCTCTCATCAATTTTAATTCCAATATTAAAATAGCAATAAAATCAACAAGCTAGCTTCTTTAAGACATGTGTGACTAGTATTGGGTTTCATTCCCCTTAAAAAAAACAAAACTGAAAAAAAAACAAAAAAAAAACTGTAAAACAAAATGGTACAGCAATATCCCTGCAAACATGTGTTCTTCCTTAGTCACCCTGCAGTTCTCAATCTAGTCAATGTCAGAGTATTTAATATGACCCATTTTTCATAGAGAATAGTAGTCCCATTTACAGCACTGAGATTGATAGCACGGTATGCTATCAATCCCAAAAGCTCTGATGCGGGCGATGGACCTCTACCAAAAGATTCCTTTCTGGGCTATCAATCTCGCTGCTCCCCACTGTCTCTGAGCCCTAAATCAGGCTGCTTGATATCTCTCCAGTTTTGTATTCCTGCATCAGCAGTCTGCCTAAGCACAGCCATCACTCACGAGCACTGTTAGCTGCAGTTGCTACAAACACCAAGCCACTTTCCTCACCCTAAGGCCAAGCACAAGATCCCCGCTACATTCCATCATGTATGAATTCTCTGACAAGGAGAAATCATTTTGACTTCTGAATTTTGAATAATTGGGAATTTAATGGGATTGATATTTTATTCATTATTTCGGTAATGGGACACTTAAACATAACAGGTAGCCAAACACTGGAGCAAACAAAAAGCAAAGTTCAAAAAGACTCATTAGTAAATATGTACTTTTGTTTTTCTATCTAGAAATAGAAGTATTTCAGACTAGAACTGCTCAGTGTTTTATTCAATAAAACTTATAAGGCCAATTTTCTCATTCTTTTTACATGTGTTTACTTAAAGACAAGGAAATCCTACCCAGGGCCTGTTGTAGGTGAAACACCATCATAGGGATGAATGGGTGGATGGATGGATGGATGGATGGATGGATGGATGGATAAATGAATGAATGAGTAAAGTAGATGATTTCCCCAAATCTCTTCTAGCTCAAACTTTATATTGCTCTCAATATATAAGTGAGGGACAGAGATATTTGGAGAATTGGCAGCATTGCAAATCACTACAGCTATGAAGCTACTTTCATTCCTTCAGCCTCTGCTGCCTTTGTTCTCAACTGTGACCTTTCTCTTCTCTCTCCTGGTTGCTATAAAATTAATTGGAGTGTTGATGAAATGTATGGCTTCTCTCTCACCCATGCTCCCTAGTATTTGAGCAAGGAATATCTGCTGATCTGACCACCAGAGAGGGAGTTTCTACTCATTAGTTACGGGCTGACAATAAGCAACCAGTACTTATTTGTTGGTAGGCAGGACTGTTGGCAGGTAGGACAAAAGCTGAGAGTGAAACTAATGGAGAACATTGCTCCACTGGATATGGGGAAATTCCATTAGCGCTCTAAATATTTTATTATTACTCTCTTTGATAGACATGAAGAGAAGGAGCATGGGAGGCACATAGTGACTAACCCTGCTCAAGAATGAATTCATCCTTGCATCCACAAAATGTTCCCTCTAGAAAAACTGATTATTACCAAAATAAATCTTATACTTCGTTTTCTTACCTCATAGTTTATCTACCTTTTAACTCCTTTCAGCTCCACCTTTCGTCATGGAAAAATCCAATGCTCTCACCATTCACTACAGACCACTCCAGTATCCAAGTCAGCGTCCTTTCCTGAACTCAGCATATATATTCTTCCATGTTATACTTAACCTTGAGCTGTTTGGCGAGGTTATGTAATTTTTCCATATTTAAAATTTTTAATTCTTGTGCTTGTATTGAACTTTGCATGTTTATGCTGAACCTCTTCAACTATCGTGCAACTTTTTGGAAACAACTGTATTTAATACCTATTTGAATCACCCTAGCACTCACTAATAACTATTAAATAATTGACTTTAGATTAAGTATTTCAGCCACTAGAACAAGAAAATCCATCTTGTTTTCTCAGTGATCCAAGTTTATAACTGCAGCATATTTTCAAAACTTTGGAAAAAATCTTTCACATTTATAAGTTAATTTTATTCCCATAATTTTCTTTGAGTTAATAGTACCGAGGAAAGGATCAATTTTAGATGAAGAATTTACACCCTAAAAATTAAGATTCTAGCTCTAGAAGAGGACCAAGGCTAGACTAGCAGTTCTCCTGACTACTAGTATTCCCTGCTCTTTCCAGCAAAACACATCAAATTCAGGTTCCTAATATATATAGTAGTTCCTTGCACACACTTCTACCACATAAAAATAGACAAGTACATAAAAGAGTTCAATAAGTTCAATACTAAAAGTCAGAAATTTCCCTCTGAAGAAAGAAAGAAGTACTAATTCTGAGAGCATTCTCTTAGGTCTTCTGATGGGTTTTACAAAGGCTATGATACCATTTAGTATACTTAATTTTGCTCAGAAGCATCAGGAAAAAAATTATATAAGCTCCAGAGTACATAGTCTCATATTTGACTCTGGAATATGTGAAACAGATTAGAAAACACAAATTCCACTTTATCCCTACCTCTTAAAACAAAAGACAAATCCAAACTCCAAAGATTATGGTGTGTGTTTTTTTTAATACACAGAGGCTTCTTAACTGCCTGATCCATATAGATTGGATTTATTTAGTGAAAACATGTATTCATTTATTAGAAATGCAGTCATTCTTTTATTCCAATAGAAATCAGTATTCATGTAAAATAAATTGATTCCAGTTGAATTGTCCACCGGCTGTGACTATAAAGCAAACTATGTGAGCCTTTCAGTCGAATCTTTACCGCAGGCAGAAATGAGGGCATAAACCTCTAAAATACAGTTCATTTGGGTCATCGTTTAAGGCCTCATATTCTGTCCAATACTCAGAGTAAATTACATTGTGGTTATGACGCTATTAATCACATCATATCTTCTGCACATCCAAAGAAAAATATAATTTCTCTTTATCTCTATTACTTTACTCAGTGAAAATTGCTCAATTATTTTTCATATTGAAGAAAAATTACAGAAAGAAAGTTAATTAAAGAACTCAAAACATTAACAGGCAACAATAAAAAAAGTGGAGAAGAGTAAATGACATAAAATAAAATCATACTTCCACTTATGGGCTATAGAGCAAAATAAAGCCTGACTTGAAAAAAATGTTATTGTCTATAAATTAAAGTATTGAAAAAGCACAGAAATAAAGGAAACATATCTTAAAAGTAAAGATGGAAGAAAGAACCTTTAGCACATTCTTGACAGTTGTATGACATGTGTTATGGCAAGATGTAGTGTGAGTTGAAATTTCAAAATTTGGCCAAACAGCTTATGGAAAGTTGATGTGAAATTAGCAGAGTCAACAATCTCTGCTTTTATAAGTGTTTTAATTTAAGCAGAGTTTTTATTTACATTGATTGTTAATATCAATATTTCATATATTTATGTTTGTGTGTTTTTATTTCCTGACAAGTGAATGAGTCAAAATTTAGCTTGTAATGATGAAGTTTACAAAATCTTTTTGTCTATGAATGAAAAAGTACCTCAACTATTTTTAAGTAATTCCTGTATATTAACTGTCTTATTTTATTAGTTAATTTCTTTGAAAATGTAAGTTTAATTAAATCTCACTTTTTTGCTCATCTTGTCTGCATGCATGTGGCTGCAGTTTCCCAGCAAACACATCTCTCACAGCCTGTTGCTGTGAAGAGACACTGAATGTGTGGTTCAGAAAGCCTGGGTTTGGGTTTTCCTACCATGTAAAATCTTGTATTGGGGCAAATCAATCAACTGTGATTCCACATTTGTGCAATAGGAACAATCATAGCTTCCCTTCTTAACCCAGGAATTGTGAGAGTCACGTGAAATTGTATAACAAGCATTATAAATGTAAGACATTACCTTATGAAATACAAAATCCGTTTATCTACTTACTGCTTCAAAATGCACTTAGTAAAAGCTTACAATAAACAGACCAACCAAAATAGTCCCTATCTACAGAAGAAATAACTCTCAGAGTCCCAAGACATTTCTCCTTTGTCTGGACACAGATGACGCCAGCAGCGTCCATCTCCCACCACTCCCTTTAGCTAAGTTCCCTGTAATTTTGCTATGTATTTCCCTCTCTTGCAGGGATCACCTTAGTCTTTACAGTTCAACGGTAAGCTTTTTGGGGTGGTGACTATAACCGGTTTGCCCCCTGTAGCTGCTGGAGTGGACACATACGAACACATTTTCCTTTGCGTGGTGATCGTGAATGGCTGAGAAACTCACTTGTGAAATGTGTCCAGATGGGTGGAAGGAGAGTCTGTTCTCAGCCTGTCTATATGCACATTTGATATGCAAATCAAATGATAAGTGCTGCCTTGGCCAGTGGCCACCTGATTGGCGGTGGGACAGCCAAATGGATCTGCTTAATACCCGTAGAGATTCATAAAGGCCTGCTATTAATAAAATGTGGTGTGTCCAGCAGAGTGCCATTGAAGAGTGCGTATCCTCCACTCTTCTCATAAATGTGTGCTGAACTGTATTCTAAATGTCTGTACCAGAGCGACACAAGTTAAAATGAGTCACATTCCCTGGAAAACACTTCTTGATATTCCAGAAATATATTCATTCTTTAGCATCTAAATGACTTCCAATAATTTAATAGAATTAATTATCAATTTCAGGACAGTGATTTAAAAGGTTAGAGGGCATGGGTGGATAGAAGTGAGTTACCAAGGGTATGGATAGGATGGAGTGAGTTACAAAGTTGACAAATGGTCGCTGGAATTGAATCCCAGTGACATGCATTTAGGCTAATGGTTGGCAGCAGAAGGTAGAGAGGCAGATGCAGAATGGGGAGAGGTGAACACAGAGCTGAAGGAGAGAAGGATAAGGATATAAACTAACAAAAGAAAGAAGTGAAAACAGAGAAGAAAAGGAAGGAGAGATCATTGAAAAAAAAAGAAAAACAGAAAGAAAAATAGTAAAAGAAGCTAAGCAACTGCTTTTTCCTGGAATTTTTCCGGGAAAATCTTTTCCATGATTTTGATTGGTTTTTCCCAAGTCTATCTTCTGATCATGGATCTTTTCCTCAGAATGAAAAGACTATCATTACATGAGTGTACATTCCAAAGTTGCTTTCTTTTTTAAAAATATATTTTTATTGATTTCAGAGAGGAAGAGAAAGGGAGAGAGAGAGAGAGAGAGAGAGAGAGAGAGATCAATGATTAGAGAGAATCATTGATCGGCTGCCTCCTATACATCCCAACTGGAGATTGAGCCTGCAACCTGGGCTTATGCCCTGATGAGGAATCAAACCGTGACCTCCTGGCTCACAAGTCGACACTCAATCACTGAGCCACAGTAGTTGGGCAAAAGTTGCTTCTTTATTAGATTTGATTGCTCTTTGTGCTTTAACAGCTATACTGCAATTAATTACTTTTCCCTACATCAAAAAAACAGCTTCTGTCACCACAAACATACACATGGAATTGATTATGCTCCTTTGGCTGGCCATCTACATTGCTTTTGGATGCCACTACCTCAGGTGGCAGCCCCCTTTCCTACTCTTTTTTAAAAAATATATATTTTATTGATTTCTTACAGAGAGGAAGGGAGAGGGATAGAGAGTTAGAAACATCGATGAGAGAGAAACATTGATCAGCTGCCTCCTGCACACTCCCTACTGGGTATGTGCCTGCAACTAAGGTACATGCCCTTGACTGGAATCGAACCTGCGACCCTTGAGTCCACAGGCTGACGCTCTATCCATTGAGCCAAACCAGTTAGGGCCCCCTTCCTACTCTTGATGAGGCATAAGGAGAGGAGCACAGCTGGTGTGCAATAGGGTGGCACCTGTAATGAGTATCGTTTTATTTCTGCTCCTCCAGCATTTTATGACTTCCAATGGGATTCTGGGTACTTCTTTCTGATCATATCCATATCTGGGGAGGGTGGTCTTGGGGTTCCTAGCACTATACACTTCCATATGTAATGTAATTACCCAATAAAAAGTATCTAATTACTAAAGGGTACTAAGGACCATGGGGAAAATATATATTTCCAATGCTGTGTGTCAAGGTCATATTTTTTACCTTGGTTCCCCCCATCTCCCACAGTTGGCTAGAAGGAGGGGAAAAAAGAGAAAAGAATACAGTTTAATCTCCCCTGCTTTTGTTTTGCAAAGAGCACACCAGTTAAAGGAATTATGCCCAGAGGCCCTGAATTGGGCTTTAAGACTGAAGGAGAGTTTGTGGAATGAGGAACATGCAGAGGCAGAGATGAAGGGACTTCAGCTGTGGACAGGAAATATCTAAGGGAAGGTGGGAAAAGAACAGAGGTAAGTGGGTGTTTTGGCTACTCCTTGAGAGAGGTTCTGTGCATGAGGACGAGAGTGAGGGACAGCTCAATAAAGGGGCAATACAAGAAGTATCGTTTCTGCCGGTGGAAGCACAGCAGTGGGTTTCATGCAGGTGCGCCAGTGATCCCTCCTGCTGTCCCATGGAGCAGAGCTTTCCTTGTTAGTCTCCAGGGAGCTGCTCACACAAGTGGTGGCCGTCAGTTGTGACAATCAGCACCGAGGTTCCCAGGGTTCCATCTGACTTCTTGTAGGTTACCTTCCCCCAACACACACATACACATGTACTTAAACTCTTACACACACTCATAAGAGCAATGAGCACAGGAAAAGCAGAGATAGGGGGCTGAGGATCTTTAATTGGTTTGCGGGGAGGAAGGTCTCTTGCATCTAAATTTGGGGATAGGTGGTGAATAAAACCAGTTCTCCCCTCTCTCCAATCTGGAACAGTGGTTAAATACTTACCCAGGATACTTCAACCTGTGAACTAAGTTTTTCTGCTCCAACAGATGTATTTAACCATTGAGTAACTCAATTGAGTTCAGGTAAATGGAAGATAATTAGTTTAGAGAGCACAGACATTCATTTAATATCCTTTAAATATATATGATGATTTTTGCATACTCATTTGTGTATGTAACCACTTGAAACCACACACATACCAACACTCACATGCACATCCGCGGCCAGGCTTTCATGCCTTGCATTCTATGTAAGTCCTAGTTATGCTGACAGACTAGGTCTCTACTCAATACCAAACTGATGCCTGGAAGAAAGGAGACTTGAATCTCTGTGGACAAATAATTAATTAATTCAATTAGTGTCTATGGAGCCTGCAAGATTAAAGACCCTGTGCTGGCTTTGGGGGCTGACACATTGTATTAGATGCAATCCTTGTTTTCAAACAACTCAAAATCCAGTAAGAGCATAAAGCACAGCACTGTAACTGACATAGTGGGTAATTTACACACATGAATGAGTAAATGAGACATAAACACATGGACATGTAACAAGATGAATTATTAAAACAGGCACAAAAGCTGTAACAAGAAAAATTGTGTTTTTTTTCTTTATTGATTAAGGTATTACATATGTGTCCTTATCCCCCCATTGCCCTCCCAACCCCACCTCCCACTCATGCCCTCACCTCCCTGGTGTCTGTGTCCATTGGTTAGGCCTATATGCAGGCATACAAGTCCTTTGGTTGATCTCTCCCCCTTAGCTTTCTGTAACCATCCATGGGGAAAAGAAGGCACCATGTATGCTGGCCTTTATCCTGATCACAGGGGAGAACACACAGCTTTAAATGCAAGCCTGTTTAGGAGCAACTAGGATGAGGTAGAGCTATCAGCTTTGAGAAAGAGCATCAAAAGGCACGAGGTGGAGTGGTTATGTAAGCCTGGAAAAACAACACATCTGTATATTATTAGTTTCTGCAACTGCAGAATCCGCTAGGGCTGTGGTCGGCAAACTGCGGCTCGCGAGCCACATGCGGCTCTTTGGCCCCTTGAGTGTGGCTCTTCCTAAGCCTTAGGAGTGCCCTAATTAAGTTAATAACAATGTACCTACCTATATAGTTTAAGTTTAAAAAATTTGGCTCTCAAAAGAAATTTCAATTGTTGTACTGTTGATATTTGGCTCTGTTGACTAATGAGTTTGCCGACCACTGCTAGGGTGACATCTTCAACATGGGGCTATCAGGGAGCACAAGGGCCTTAGTGCCAGTGGCTAAGGCCTCTGCAAATGCGTATGTGGCCAAGGGACTGAAAACTGCTCAGGGGCATTGCCAGGCCTGCCCCACGCAGCACAGACTGCGGAGGAGGGAGGATCCACGTTAAGGGCAGCACTGGGTCACAGAGACAGCAGTGGTGAGGGTGCCTCCACCATGAGTGATACACCCGCCTACTTCCTGGCTTCCCAGCCCTGTAAAATGCCTCCAATTCTCCATGATATGGTTTCCTGAGTTAAGGAACACCTTGCTAATGCAGATATGCTGTGGAAGAGATTCCTCCTTTGGTCTCTAGGTAGCCCACATGAAGTTCCTTTCAATGGCAAACTCAGCTGAATTTGAATTTCCCATCAACAGTAGTAGTTGATCTCACTCATTTGTGGAATATAATGAACAACATAAACTGATGAACAAAAACAGATCCAGAGACAGAGAAGCATCAATCAGACCATCAAACTTCAGAGGGAAGGTAGGGGAGGGTGGGGGTAAGGGGGAGATCAACCAAAGGACTTGTATGCATGCATATAAGCATAACCAAT
>NW_005871793.1:27875-53912 GCF_000147115.1 Myotis lucifugus | reverse complement strand
CATGAGTGGGTGGGGGTGGGGGGGCAATGGGGTGATAAGGACACATATGTAATACCTTAATCAATCAAGAAAAAAAATTTAAAAAGTAGTTGGAGGCTCAGAGGAGACTTACATGATGTAGAGAAAGTTTAAAATGGGACCGATCTTATTATTAATATTAAGTTTATAAGTTCTATCACAAAGTAAAAGGTAAGGCATGTGTGGTAAAAGCCATACATATAATTCAAAATGTTAGGATAATTTAGAATTGACAATAAAAATGCAAAGTAAAAGAGTCTTTACATCCTTCACACACTAAATATTTAATAAAGGTTAAATGAAGTCAATGATATGGGATTATTCTTACAAAAACTAACAATTGTTATTTACCATCCTACCTGAAGCCAATCCAAGGTCTTTTCTATGTCGAGGAAAACTAACACCAACAAAAAAAGATAAAATATCACAATAATAAGTCCTCAAGCTACAATTTAGCACCAATTTAGCAATCCCATTAGAGAGCACATCCAGCTCATTAAAAACAGCAAGCTAACATGTCTATAAATTGCTTCACCATAATCAAATATTGGCAAAATAACTGGGTAAGAAATATAGTGCCTGTCTGAAATATTAGCAATTAGTTATAAAATAGACAGTTTTTCTAAAATGTCATGCATTTTACTATATACTAATGCTCCTTAAATTGAACTGAAATGTTTCTTTTCTATTTTTTTAACTTATGCCTTTTCCCCCCAATACATTCAAGAGTTAGTATCACCACAAATATGGATTCAACCCCATATAGAATCCAGACTGAGCTCTTTGTGAGCTCCTCTTCTTGGCTTGCAGATAACCACCTTCTGGCTTTGGCCTCATATGGCTGAGAGACGAAGCTCACTTATATGTGGAATTTTAAAACAACAACTCACAGATACAGACAACAGATTAATGGTTGCTAGAGGTGGCGGAAGGAGTGGGCAAAATGGGTGAAGGTAGTCAAAAGATGCAAACTTCCATTTATAAAATAAATAAGTCCCAGGATGTAATGTACATCATGATGACAATAGCTAACAATACTGTATTATATATTAGAAAGTTGCTAAGAAAGTAGATTTTTTAAATTCTCAAGAGAAAAAAATATTGTAACTATGTGTGCTGATGAGTGTTAACTAGACTTATACTGTGGTGATCATTTCACAATATAAACAAATAGCAATCATTATGTTGTATACCTTAAACTAATGTATAGTTATATGTCAATCATATCTCAATAGAAAAAGAAAAAGAACATATGAGGAGAAGGCATGTAATAGATTCATATTTCAGACCTCAAGAAAAGCATCTTTTTTATTGATTTTGAAAGAGAGAGAGAGAGAGAGAGAGAAAGAAAAAGAGAGAGAGAGAGGTGTGAGTAATCCAAATGAAATTGAGTGGTGTCTGCAGAATTGGAAAGAAGTCAGCAGACTTGAGAAACATTTAGGGGTAAGACTGAGGAACTTGAGGAATGGGATGCAAAGGTGGGGGACAGCATCATGTCAAGGGTAATCTCCTGAATTCCACTTTGTGCAACTGATAGGATGGCGGTGCTCTGAGTGTGCCTGGAACACGCAGGGAAGGAAGGAAAGGAGTTTCATTCTGTATGTGCTAAGTTAAAATGTCATTGGAAGGTGCTAGTAGACACGTCTGGGCCCAAGAGTGTTGAACAATAGATGATAATCAGAACTAAAACTCAACTTTTACTATCCCTTATAAATGGCACCACTAGGGACTATACAGGGTGTGTGCTTAGGGCAAACAACCACCTGCCACCTCTCAAGCACATACACCATGACCAGGATGTAGGAAACAGCTAAGCTACAATAATATTTGGAATATTTACATATCTCTTGGTCCCATGCAGAGCTATTCTCCACAGTGGCCCTTGTTGACTATAGAGGGCCCTTCAGATAACCACAACATGCTGAGAGTAGTTCTCTGAACACCTAGATTAAGATAAACTATCCTCAGCAAGCTTTTCCTTGAGGGCTGAAATGTGGAATCCACTTTTTGACATCTCACCTTCATTTGAAAACTGACTTAGGAATTTCCTTCTAAGAGGTGACTCCAGTTAATTCCTTTGCTGCCTCAGATTAGGGACTGAGAACAGTAGAGCTAAAATGAATTTTAAAGGTCATCCCCATTCTACAGATGAAGGAAGTAAGGTCCTAAACAAAGACATATTGGCCCTGGCTGAGTAGCTCAGTTTGTTAGAGCATCATCCTCAACCAAGGTCGATCCCTGGTCAGTGCACATACAAGAATCAAGCAATGAATGCATAAATAAGTGGAACAACAAAATCAAGTTTCTCTCTCTTTCTCTCTCCCTCTCTTCTACTCTCTCTAAAAATAAATAAACAAATCAATAATTATTTAAAAAAAACAATAAATACATATTTAGTCTCCTCTTCCCATTTTAGGCTTTTTTTTTCTTTTGTGAATAATTTTAAAGTGAGACCAAACCACATCGATAGCATATTACCTCCATTCTAGCCTCTGGAAGGAACAATCTAGGGGACTGAGATAGAAACAGTGTGTTCTTGGCCTCTCTGTCCTCTGACAGTGCTGTCTGGAAGTTAGCAATAAAATTTTATTCAGGATATTGTGTTCTTTTTAAAAAAATATATTTTATTGACTTTTTACAGAGAGGAAATAGAGAGTTAGAAACATCAATGAGAGAGAAACATTGATCAGCTGCCTCCTGCACACCTCCTACTGGGGATGTGCCCACAACCGGATACATCCCTTGACCGGAATCGAACCTGGGAGCCTTGCATCTGCAGGCCAATACTCTATCCACTGAGCCAAACCGGTTAGGGCGATATTGTGTTCTTTACTCACTGAAAATGTCAGGCTGGTCACTGTGATGTATTTTCCAAATTAGCGATTGGGAGTTAAGTTGCTAATCCTTTTAGAGAACATCTATTTATTTTCAAATTATAAAAAATTCAAAAGGTGTCTGGCCCCACCTCCAACTCAATTGATTACTCTTGGAACACAACTCTCAGGAAGCCCTTTATTAAGACTATGAGGATAAGGCTTAGCAAGGGCTTTGTCACCATTACCATTCTAACCAGTGGTAAAGAGTGAAATATTATTAATAAAAAGCAACCTAGCAGTTTGGTTCTGCTTATTCTTTGGGGTTTTAAATCAAAATCAATGTGACTTTTTAAAGTAAACCCTGGGTGGAGTTTAAAATGCTGAATGTGCATGAATTATGCATACACACAAGGTCTACAGCCTCAGGTGCATTGTTAGTAAATCAAATACCATGAATATAAATCCATTTCAATAGCTTCTTTGAGGTGACTGGGGCTGTTGCTCCGTGCAGCACAATATTAACACCGTAGGTACGAAGGGCCCCGCTCTCACGGAGAGATGTTGGTATGTGTAGGTGTTGGAAGTGGTCCAGTGATAACATTATTTATAAAAGCTAAAGTAGTGATGACTGAAACACCTCTAAGCCATTTAACAATTAGCCATATACTTTTGTTGAACGCCAACTATGTGCAAGTTCCCACTTTTGGACTCAAAATGAAGAAGAGTGGATTCCCTCTACGATAAATCGTAATCCAGTCGATGGTTAGCCACCTAACTACAACACCACAAAACAAGCAAGGAGCCCTGGGAGAGGTCATGAGCTCAACTCAAATTGGCCTTTCAGGTCCCAGAGAAAAGTGTTTGTGACAGAATTGCTATGTTTAGTTGCTATGATGTTTAGTTCTGAGAGCTTACATAACCATTGTCTAACAAACCACAGGCCTAATGTTATTTATCACAAAATTTAGGAACTAAGCGGTCATCTAGTCCAAACTGGCCTTTTCAAAGGCGTGAAAACCAGGGCTGAGAGAATTTAATACCATAGGATAATTGATCATGTTATTAATCTTATATATATTTATGCATACTTATTAACTTATATATAATGTAACTACATTGTATATTATCTATGACATATAATACATATTTATATATGATTTTATGTGTGTATACATGAGTATATAGATAAATAGATAAATGTAGACATAGATGTAGATATGTAATGGATAGCAGATTATTTTTCAGAACCATCAGTCAATTGCATTATATTAAAACCAACTACATTTGGATCCAAGGCATCATTTGCCAAAAAAAGCTGCTTAATCTATTTTTATATCTCTTCTTCCTTGAACCCTGTGAGTAAAATAAATCCTCTAAAGAAGTCTGGGAAGAATAAGCAATGAATGATAGAACTTTGATGGTCCTCGGAAAGTAACCTCACCTGGTAAGTGATATTTATTATCAAACCATTGCTTCCTCTGGAACACACATCAGAGTAATTAGCTTAAAGGACTCTGCTTCAATAGTGCAGAAACCAGTTGGGGGAGGGCCTTCGTCTTCTATCTCATAGACTCCAAAGAAATAGTGACCAAGGGAACTTTAAATTGTAACTGAGGAGGCAAGGGATGAGAAAGAGCTGGGCTCTGAGACTTGCTGGAACTTAAATATGAGTATTTTATAGAAGAGATTTATTAAGCTCCACGACCTCTGTGGGCTATCTCTTTGCCAGAATCAAACCCCATTCTGATATTTCCCCATGGGCTACAGAATGATAACAGAAAAGGCTTTGGCTCTGTCACTATAAAAATTGTAGGCTTGTTTCATATTTTGTTTGTATAATAAGCTGTCCCAGTGGAGACATGAGGCTGCAAGATGAGGCAGAGAAAAATCAAACCAATTTCTTACCGTGGGACCAGGAGACCGCTTGCAGAGGCTTCACAAGGTGAGAACAAAGCGCTGACTTGTCCTCCTGAAAAGCCATTGGCCGATGGGTCCGAGTGAGGCCTGTACAACTAAGGCCACGGCAAGAATGTAAGGAGAATAAATAATTTTTAAGAAATAAAACAAATTTACACATTAGAGTTTTTAATAGAATTTTTACTGAAAGACCCAAAGCATTTCCCTTCTCTTCTCTCATTTTATTATCACTGGATATTTCTGAAGCAAAGACAGGTGAGATATTCCTTTATTTTATTGAAGAAAAGTCAAAAGTAGTGATTTGAGATTGCTAAGATATAAACTGTTATCCGAGCTATTCAGAGTGGTCCAGGGCCTACCAATTTTGGGTTCATGTTCCTGCGAACTTTGAGCTCAATCTCTCACGTCCTATCCCCTGACTCTCACCTCTATGCAACCAACTTCCTCTGTTCAGGAGGCAGCTGTGTGAGTTTCCTGCTGACATCCTCTTTCCACATGTGCCCGGACTATGTGAACCAAATTTCACTATATGTACTGACCAATTGGCTTCAGTTAATCAAGTGATTATGCCTGTCATAATAATGCATGTGGTCGAATTTTCTGGTAAATAACACATGGCATGTGTCAAAAGTCATTTTGTGCCAAATCTACCTCACTCATCCCCTCCTTAATCCAGTGCTTTCAGAGTTGCATAAATTTTGCTCTATTCATATCTATTAAAAGGATCGCTTTAATTTTCCAGAGCTGTGATGTTTCTTGTGCTTTTTGTTAATATTCTTTTCATTCAAGATTCTCCTCTTTTGAATTCAACTCAAGAAAACAAATTGTTTACTATGACACTTCCTATTAGGTCTCACGCTGCTTCTTCCATCATATAATTTAGCATTAAAAAGCCTCAAATTAAGCAAAAAGCATTGTTAAATGTTCTAATTATCCATGAGACAAAACTAAAATAGAAGAATCTATATGTTATATATATCCAGATGTGAGTACTCACAAATTTTGAGATAGCAAGAAATAAAGTAAATTTTCTTGGTGAATCTTTTAAATTCTGTATTGGGATTTGGTTTCTTTCTTATTTAATGCAGTTCTTCATATAACCAACTGTTTGGTTAGGTCTTGTTATTTTATCCTACACCTAACATACATAAAAGAAATAAGCTTAATTACCATCACTCTCTCAAAAATAAATGGCCTGTTTTGTCTGTATCTCTGAGTATCAAAATCTCAGTAGTACTTGTCAACTATGTCCATCCATTCCAGAAAATAGTGATTGTAACAAAGGTGAACAGTCACTGAATATTTCCAATGTACCACTATTCATAGGGTTTTACTTGTCCTCCTGAAAAGCTATCGGCTGATGGGTCCAGGTGAGGCCTATACAACTAAGAATTGTTCATTTTGATGACAATTCTATGACAATTATCAGCCCCATTTTACATTTAAAGAAACTATGGCGTACTCACACACACACACACACACACACACACACACACAGAAAAGGAAGGAAGGAAGAAAGAAGGAAGGGAGGAAGGAAGGGAGGGAGGGAGGGAGGAAGGAAGGAAGGAAGGAAGGAAGGAAGGAAGGAAGGAAGGAAGGAAGGAAGGAAGGAAGGAAGGAAGGAAGGAAGAAAGGAAGGAAGAAAGGAAGGAAACTTAACTGACATTAAGGTAAGCAGATCCAGGCCCTTCACTCTAAACTCTTTTGTCTTCATCTATTGCTTTTCTGTCTGTAACAATATTATATATGAGAGGCAAGTAATTTAGGTCTTCAGAAATAACACAAAAGGATTCATTATAAATGTATAACTCACCCTAAAATAAAATTGTATACAGTTTATTCCACAGGTATTCTAAGCAAGAATGTAAACATAAAAATACAAATAGTTCCCAGCCCTAGGTGCAGCCTGTGTCCATCTTATCCATCGTCCTCTTTGATCAGTTGGCCTTTCCACTCACATCATGGAAAGCCAGCAATGGCCATAGTCTCTGTACCTTGAGCTTGCCCAGTAACTTCTATAACATTTGTGACTTCCACCTGTTTTCCTTCATATTGCCTGGCTGCCTTTCTCATTCCATCTCCATACTTGCATGCCTTATATCTGCTTCTGATTCTCCTCACATTGCCAACATGTTCAGTCCGTTGCCTCTGCACCCATCATCACCTCTCAACTCTTCATGTTTGTAGATCTGAAGTTTCTGTAGCTTTGAAGAAGAGATTACAGAATTTCTGGACTCTCATGCCTGCTCCAGGTTCCCTGCCACAGAATGTGTCCTTGCACCAGGCTAAAGTAAGTAGCCTGTTTTCTGCTAATCGCTTGCTCATCGCTTGCTCATGCTTCTGTAATTTCTCTGTGAAAATCATGTTTGTTTTCCACCAGATTGCAAAATCTCTGAGTAGCCCAGTCACCTGTGCTTGGCACAGTGCCTGTCATGTTGCTGGTGAGTGATGAAAGCCTCTCTGAACTGAAATAAAATGTACCAATTTGTTCTGCAAGGAGGGTTGAGGTAGAGAAGAACCCAGGAATAAGGCTCAGGGATAAACCAAACAAACAGGTTAAAATGCAAGACTGGCAGGTCAAGAAGAATGGGTATGGAAGAAGTTCATTACCAGAGATAAAATAATAGTTAAAAATACTGCATAAGTGCAGGACAAACCAAGTGTTTTGTGAGGCACCTCAACTAAAGAAGTGGAAAGCCATAAAACTGTTTTCAAAAATGTTTGGATGTTGACAACAATGTGCAATTAATCAACCATCATTTCCTAAGTATCTAATATGCTTATAGCATTATATTATCCCCAGAAAAATTATAGATGTGTTCAGAAAAAAAGAAATATCTTCTAGGAGATTAAAACCCTCCTTGGGAAATGAAATCAATGTATAAGAAAACATTAGAAAATCATAAAAAAACAATACTCAGTTAACTATTACATTATGTAATGTGGATTGCTGCTTCATTCATTCATCCATTAACTAATATCTAGAAAGCCCTATGTGTATTTTCTTGTGTCAGATACTCATTTAGCAAAAGAGCTTTGCTGAAATCATTGTGATGGTGGAAATAATTTCTATTTTGCAGGTGTTAATATTTATCAAGCCTATTAATAGGGAACTATAGTGCTTGCAACTGCTGAGAGAGCTGGATATAAGGCCCAGATGGATTTTGTTGGATACACACTATAGAATACACCTCAGTTACCATGAGCTTCTTTAGAGTTGAGAATTGTACAATATTGGGATATTTTGCTCTTTACATTGTATTCCTTAATAATTTTATTAATAATGAATATTTGTAATCCAGCACATACTGACAATTCAGCCTTAAAGCAGTATCCTTTTTTTAATGTATATTTTTATTTATTTCAGAGAGGAAGGGAGAGGGAGAGAGAGATAAAAACATCAATGATGAGAGAGAATCATTGATCAACTCCTTCATGCCCCCTACTGGGGATCTAGCCCCAAACCCAGGCATGTACCCTGAAGGGGAATCCATCTATAACATCCTGGTTCATAGGTTGATGCTCAACCACTGAGCCACACAAGCCAGGTCTTAGAGCAGTATCTTATGTCAGTCACCTGTCTTAGAAACCCCTGAATTCAAAGTGCTCCATATAGCATGTTTGTTATCAGGATAATATGAGTCCTGGGTCATCAATCTCCATTTGAGACTCATCCAGTTCATTTCTGAACTGATTTTCCCTGATGTTTCATTCGGGAAAACTACATATGAATTGTTGTGCTGTGATGAATCTAAATGTATGATCTAATCCAACTCCAGGGCTGTGTTAAGTCGCTGTAGAATGCCAATATGATGAAACACTGGTTGTAGGAAATAAATTTTAAAGGCTCTACATTTCTAAATCAAGGGGAGCCACTTTTATTGCTCTGTGTGTTCCTCCACATGACAATGTGGGACTCCACAAATGAAATGACAAACAACTCCACTTTGGAATTCCATGCATTGAATTGTGATTTACAGAATGGTCCATCTCTTAAAGCGGAGAAACTAAACCTAACCTTGTAGTTTATTGCCAAAAACTTTTCCAGCACAGTAATGTAATTGTCTGGCAGAAATCAAGGAGCAGTGTGTGTGTGTGTGTGTGTGTGTGTGTGTGTGTGTGTGTGTACACTTTATATATTCTAAATATAAGCCCTTTGTCAGATGTATTATAATTATTTTCTCCCAGTTTGTGGTATATTTATTTAATTTTTAATGGTGCCTTTCAAAAAAAAGTTTAATTTTGATAATGTCCAAATTTTGGGACTTTCATTTTTTGTCTGTTTCATGCTTATTTTCTCCTTCAGATGCTGTATAGTGTCTGATTCACAATGAGTTAATTTCATGTATCGCTTGATTTTTTTCCATATAACTACCAACTTATTCAAGAGCCATTCCTTTAAATGACTTCCTTTTGCCCATTGAATATCTTGGTGCCTTTGTCAAAAATGAATTGACAATATATGTGTTGACACATCTCTGGACTCTATTTAGTTCTGTTATTTGTTGGTCCTTACCACCATATCACATTATCTTATTCTTATATTAATTCTTGAAATCAGATAGTATAAGGCCATCAATTTTGTTGTTATTGTTGTTTTCAAGTTTGTTTTGTCTATTTTAGGTTCTTTGTATTCCATATAAATTTTAGGATCAGTTTGTGCATTCCTCTTTTCTTTTGTTTGTTAATCCTCACCCAAGGATGTTTTTCCATTGATTTTTTTTTTTTACAGAGAATGAAGAGGAGGGAGGGGGAAAAAGGAAACAGAGAGAGAAACATCGATGTGAGAGAGACACATCCATTGGTTGCCTCCCTCATGTGCCCCAACCAGGGCCAGGGGTCGAACCTGCAACCCAGTTATGTGCCCTTGACTGGGAATCGAAACCTCGACCCTTCAGTGTGCAGGCAGACGCTCTAACCACTGAGAACACTGGCTAGGGATGTTTATGCATTTCTATGAACAGCCTGCTGAGCTTTGACTAAGACCATATTGACTGTATGGACCAATTTGGAAAGAATAGACATCTTTAAAATAGTGACTTTTCCAATTCACTAATGGGCATATCTCTCCATTTATTTTCCTTAATAACATTTTGTAGTTTTCTGTGTAGAGTTCTTGCACATCACTCATTAGCTTTCTTCCCTGATAGTTGATATATTTTGATACTAATAAAAATGTTTCTAAATTGTATTTTTGATACTAAATTGCTAGTTTATATTTTGTGTATTCTGTATATCATGTGATTCTGCTAAATACACTTACCAGGTTTGGTATATTTTTGTAAATTCCTTAAGGTATTTTATGTAAACAAGCATGCCATCTCTAAATAAAGATGATTTTAATGTTTTCAGTTTTTATGCCACTTAGTTTTTTTTCTTGCCTTATTGAACTGGCATGGATTTCAGCACAATAATAAGAGTAGCAATTTCTAAATGTAATTTTTAATTTTTCCAACTAAAGCCAGAACAGTTTTGATAACTAAATCTCAAACTTTAGTAATTCATAATGCTACCAGCAATACACACTAGTGCCTGTTTCCTTAAAATGCTTTCCAGAACCAGATGTTACCATTACTTAAAACTTTTATCAATCTGATGGATAAGAAATAGTATTTATCAAGCTTTAAAGTAGCATGAATATGGGATAAACTAAGACTTCAAAAACATAATTTTACTAATGTATTATTAATATAAAAAATTCAGTGTCTTTTCTCTTTATTACCACTACTCAGAAATGGAAAATGGAAAACTCAAAACAATTGCTAGTCTTTTAAAAATAAATGATTTTATTGATTTTTTAAAAGACTAGGAATTGGCCCTGAGGAAGGGGAAAGGAGAGAGAGAGAGAGAGAGAGAGAGAGAGAGAGAGAGAGAGAGAGAGAGGCATTGATCAGTTACCTACATGGACTCCAACTGGGGGGTCAAACCACGTTCTGGGCATGTGCTCTGATTGGGAATCAAACCAGTTACCTTTCATTGCATGGGGTGATGCTCAACCAATGGATCCACACTGGCCAGGGCCAAATCCTAGTCTTTTAATTGCTTGGAAATACATTTAATGAGAAGACATAGAGCCGATAGGAGGAAAATTATTAAATACAAACAAATATAAAATAAGATAATATTAAATAGAATGTAATCTCCACCATGAATCTTAACACTTTTTTTGTTTTATTTTGTTTGGGAACTAGATTAAGTTATTTTAAAATTTAGATGATGGAATAAAGCATGGAGAATAATAAGAACAATTAAAACAAGAATAGTGAAGAGGAGCTTGCTTTTAGCTATGAAAATATACTGTGAAGCCATAATCACAGTGTTGAAATGGCCATATAGTTTAGAAGAACAAAAATGTAAGCCAGAATTACATGGAATGATTAGAGTTAGCATTTTAGTTCAATAAGATTTTTATACAAATAATTAGTACTCAAAAGGTGTTTATCTGGAAGAACCCAGAACTAGTTTACCTTCTACTTTACACAAAGATGAATTTGATGCAATTAGTAACATAAATATTAACAATAGTAAGAGACTATGTAGAAGGATGTTTATATGACTTTCTATCAGAGACCTCCGTAAGCAAAATGTGAATTTCAGAAGCATTAAAGAAATAAATATATTATGTGTAATATATTTAAATGTAATAAATATGTAAGGCTAAAGGACCAATAATACAAATTCCATTCTAATTGCTAATATATGTATATATAATAAAAACTATTAATAATAGAAGACTAGGAATAAAATTAACAACACATATTGAAAATGAGGTAATAGAGCAAACATAAAAAGATCTACTATAGAGATAATAAGAAAAAGCATTGGTAGAAAAATGTGCACAAGGTTTAAGTAGGCAATTAACTGGAACAGACTCCAAAAGGAGGGTGTGTGTTTGTATAATTCTTTTTTTTCAAGGAAGGTCACTATTCCAGTTGTAAAAGTGATGACTAATCATTTTACAGAATATAGGCAAATAAGCAAAGTACTTAAAAAAAGAAAATAAAATCCCAAATTTCTCTACCCGGAAATAACACCTACTAACTTTGATTGAACAAAATTCCACAGATAGAAGAATTACTTGACAGGTGGATAAAAATATTTTTATATAAAAATGGTTAAAATATATAAGCTTTTTTAGTCAAAGTATTGAATTTCTCTTTGCTTGAATTTAATTGAAGAAAAATACACTGAAATAAAATTGAAACCATTGATTGCTGGCTTCAGAAACCACTCTTTCACCAAAGAAAATATTTCCTTAATGATCATAGGTTGGGAAATTTTTTTGAAAAGTAGTAAAAGTCTGGTATCATTTAAAAAATAACTACAGTTCCAATATAAAGAGTATTTTTACTCACCATTATAAAAAATAAATAGCAATCTCGTCTTTTCACATTTTCTCCTTCTTCTAAATTTAATTATTTTTATTTACACTGCCAAAATACAAGTTACTAAAATTCTATCCTATAACCTGTAATTGTCTGAATTTATTTTATTTTTAAGTCAGTGCCCACCATCAGTTCTTTAATCATGGCTCTTCATTTCTGAGCAGTTTGTTTTAAACTTTTCTAGATTTCAAGTTGTCTTTTCAAGAAGAGTTTAGGGATGCAGTTTCCTGTACTCTTCCGTGTTTAAATATGTTTGCCTATTTTAAAATGCACAGGTTTTCCTTCAGAACTTTGAGATATAGCTTTGAATTTTTGAGGTATTTTTCTATTACTTTCTGGCATTAAATGCTGCTGAGCACAAGACCCATGCTAGCTTGAACTCACATTGCATCAGAGTTCGTGTAGCCAGATGAGAACATTTTTTTTCTTTATTCTTGATGCTAAATAACTTTGTCAGAACATAACTCAACATCAAGTATCTTTTCACGTTTTCCTGGAATTTAGTGTGCCTTCTCAATTTGCTGAATCAATCTTTCTTCATTTAATGAAAAAATTATCTTTTTTAAATTTTGGAATCTATTTATTTTTGTTTCATTTGTAAAAGTGTCTTCTTCAGGGACATGGTTGGGTCATCTTTCTCTGTCCGTGGCTTTTCTCTATTGTCTTTGAAATACCTTCCTTCTCCTTTGTCTCCTCTTCTTCTTCTCTCTCTGTATTCACTCTGATTATTTCTAATCTTTTCTCTTCTTCATTATTCTCAGTGTTATCTCCACCTATGTTGTTCCTTGTTATTTTTCTTTTATTTGTTATCTCTATATCAATCTTTGTTCTTTCAAACTACAATCCCCTAAATGTATGTTCATTTAAACTGACTCCATATCCACAGTAAGGTGATTTATAGATGGAAATTCATGTGAGGAATTCTCTTCTAGTCCTTTGAATATTTTCTTCTAGTCTAGATTATTTGTTTCTTTCATGCTGCATCCATTCCTTCTGTCATTTTTCTCTGAAGCATTTTGCATATTTGATATGCCTTCCCACCATCTGTCTATGAAGTCAAGTTGTTTTTCCAGGGTAGTTAACTTTGGTCATGGTAGGTTAAATAGACTTCCCTGACATTCTTTTGTGCTCTCATGTTTGCTACAGGAGTCTCTGGAAAAACAAATTTCATTACTTTCTCAATTTATATTGAAAAAAAAATCAGAAAATACAATTATCTTAGCAGACAGAATAATTCCTAATTCCCCACAGGCAAAACCCAATTTAATTCATCAAAAATAGCCGAAACCGGTTTGGCTCAATGGATAGAGCGTCGGCCTGCGGACTGAAAGGTCCCAGGTTCGATTCCGGTCAAGGGCATGTACCTGGGTTGCGGGCACATCCCCAGTGGGAGATGTGCAGGAGGCACCTGGTCGATGTTTCTCTCTCATCGATGTTTCTAACTCTCTATCTCTGTCCCTTCCTCTCTGTAAAAAATCAATAAAATATATTTAAAAAAAATAAGCAAGGCCACAGTAAGTGGCAGAGGAAAAATTATATGGGTTTTGAATCCAGACCTAGTGTTAAGTCCTCTTGATGCCATATGAACTTTGACATATAACTAACCTCTCTGAGCCTCGGTTTCTAAACCGAAAAATGGGAATAAAAAACATCCTTCAAAACTTTTTTTCAAAGATAAATGGAATGAAGTCCCTAGAACATAATAAATATGAACTTCCTCTTTTGACAAATCACCATTAGTTCATTGATTTACTCAGCTGAAAGAAATAGACTTACAAGTCCAGGAAGCGCAGAGAACCCCAAACAAAAGGAATCCAAAGAGGACCACACCAAAACACATCATAATTAAAATGCCAAGAGCAAAAGACAAAGAGAGAATCTTAAAAGCAGCAAGAGAAAGACAGTCAGTTACCTACAAGGGAGTACCCATACGACTGTCAGCTGATTTCTCAACAGAAACTATGCAGGCCAGAAGGGAGTGGCAAGAAATATTCAAAGTGATGAATAGCAAGAACCTACAACCAAGATTACTTTACCCAGCAAAGCTATCA
Source organism: Myotis lucifugus (assembly GCF_000147115.1). Taxonomy (NCBI): domain Eukaryota; kingdom Metazoa; phylum Chordata; class Mammalia; order Chiroptera; family Vespertilionidae; genus Myotis; species Myotis lucifugus. The sequence continues at coordinate 39,725 of NW_005871793.1, read as the reverse complement.
TTCAGAATTGAAGGTCTGATAAAGAGCTTCACAGATAAGAAAAAGCTAAAGGAGTTCATCACCACCAAACCAGTGTTTTATGAAATGCTGAAAGGCATCCTTTAAGAAGAGGAAGAAGAATAAAAAGGTAAAGATAAAAATTATGAACAAGAAATACATATCTATCAACAAGTGAATCTAAAAATCAAGTGAATAAATAATCTGATGAACAGAATTAACTGGTGAATATAATAGAATCAGGGGAATATAAAAGGAATGGATCGACTATTCTCAGGGGGAAAGGGGTGTGAGGGGTGTGGGAAGAAACTGGACAAAAATCATACACCTATGGATGAGGACAGTGGGGGGGGGTAAGGGCAGAGGGTGGGGTGGGAACCAGATGGAGGGGAGCTATGGGGGGGAAAAAGAGGAACAACTGTAATAATCTAAACAATAAAGATTTAATTTTTAAAAAAGATTAAAAAAAACAACAAAAAAACAAAAACATTTGCCGATCTTGGTACTCATCCAGGAACTGCTTGACACTGAGAATGTAGTGACATACAAAAGAGTCATAGTCCTGCCCTCATGGAGCTTGTGTCTCGGAAGGAAGAACTATAGTTAATGAGTAATTAAGTAAGAAGACTGAAATACAGGAAACCTAAATAATGGTATGCTCTGAAATAAAAACAAAAAACTTCAACTAGAATGCAAAGGTCTTTAAAAAAATATATCTTATCTGAAGAGGAAGCATTGTATTACCAACTCAGATCATTCATATATTAATAAGCTTTGTATTGGTTATCAAATTAATTTTGAATGTCTTATTTTCCAACTGCCAAAGATCCATCAAAATATTTATCTTTGGTGTTCTACATGGCACAATTAAAGCTGTCTCGGCACTACCAAAGCTCAGAAAATGTTTACTCATTTTTTTCTACTCTATTTTGTTCTTATTTTCCTGAACATATGCCCTTTTTAAGACCTAAATTGTACTACTACTCTGTAGGTGCTAAGTATATGCCAGGCATTTTAAGTACATCATTTGTGATTCTAACAGCAACTGTATCTGATAGGAATTTCCTCTATTTTATGAGTATGCTGGAGCTCAAGAGAGTTCAGTATCTTGCTGTTATCCAGCACAATGTCACTTAACTGGTAAGCAGACCATCACATAGGGTGGTGCCTATTGCTTCAGACATAAAATTTTGGTTGTTGGGTTGTGGAAATGTCCAGGAGTTGGTACCACAAAGACTGTGCAGTCTTGACCTTCAGACAACACAGATTTACCAATTTCATAATGAATCTCTATAATTCATACCCTTTTCTCCTTTTATTCCAAAACAAGTGCAAACATTTTTCTAGGTCAAGACTAGTGTCTAACAAGGTTTTGTATCTTGATTTAATTATAAGTGCTATAAAGTGCAGATCCTTATGTACAATAGACAACTAATAAATATTTACCAACTGATTGAAAAAGAGACAAGATATGTGTCCTTACCTCCATAGCCTTGTTTTATTGATGCCAATATGCCTATCTGTGAAGAAAACAGATTTTTCTTATTGTCTAAGTGTTAGTCGAAATGGCTGATCTATTGTTTTTGTTTTGTTTTTTTACATTGGAGTTTTTACAAAAACAATTACCCTTGAAGATATGGAAAGTTTTTATTTCTTGTTTATTTTTTCCCTGAACAGGTTTTGCTTTTGGGCTTTGGAGTTGACCCTAATGAAAATAGTTATAACCAGTTAAGATGTGATTATTTCAGATAACCCACTCTCTCTATATGATAACTGGTTAGTTAAGAAAGGCCTGGTGATGAAAATCTGTTCAAAAGAAATAAATTAATAGCTGTAGATTTTTCTCAATAAGTTGAAGTCAATATTGGTCATACCCTATTTTGGCTGTATCGCATCAACAGGAATAATACATGAAGTTTTATTATAAAATCAGTGAACAGAAATTTCTTTTTTAATAAAATAAACACTAGGGGCTGAAAGGAGGGGGGGAGAGGGGGGAAATGGGAGATATCTGCAATACTATCAACAATAAAAATATATATAAAAATAAAATAAACAAAAAGTCACTGCCATACCCTAAGTTGTCACATTAGCCCGTAACCATTCGCTATGTTATTCTCCATTATAGGAATGGGTGCTACAACGTCTGCATCACACACAATGATGTTCCAGCCTTAGCAAGCCTTGCACAGCCTCTCATTGTCCCCGGGATCCTTTCCTTGTGTTGCTGTTTTTTAACAGGACTTACAATACTCCTTGTGACAAACTGTGGTTGAAAACGCTCAAGCTGCAAAGCCCAATAGATATTGGTTTAAATTCGAGTTCATCTCCACCAGTTGTGTGCTCTCAGGCAAATTCTGTAACTTAGAATAGAATCTGAACATACTTCCCTGTTTTTACGATACAAAGACTAATACCTATTTCATAGAATTCTTTTGAGGATTAAGAGATTATCAATAAAGAGCCTGACAGCTCCCAGTACATAATAGGTTTGAAAAAACTGTAGTTTTCCTTTTTGTTCTTCTTTCTTCCCCTCATCATTACATCATTAAATGAGAATATTCATATTTGTTTCTGCATTCTAAATATCATGATGTGATTATGGCTTGGGTTTGACGAAAACTATGTTTACATTCTGAAACGGCCCTGGTATGGTCAAATGTAATAGTCGCCTTGAGATGCATCAAGACTGACAACTAAATAAATACTTATTATTATTTTTTAAGTCTTTGGAGCACAAAGCTCATTTTTAATGCATTCTTTAAAATCGCCCCCATATTATACATTTGTCCACTGGTATGTGAAAGCATTACCCCTTCGTTTCTGGGACCATCTAAAAATAAAATATAGAGAACTTGGCTGGAGATCCTGGCTAGAGATCCTGGCTAGAGATCCTGGCTAGAGATCCTGGCTAGGCTGCTGATCAACTGAACGTTGTCTCCGTGTCATTCCTTCTTCGCTGACTCCGTCCACACCTTTGGGGACCCCTGGACCTGCTGGGGTTGGACCCCAACAAAGAATAGAAGCAATCAGAAGATAATTCTTATTCTCAGTACCAGTCTTACAAATTTATCTGTCTGCTTCAGACTCTTTCCTTCCCATTGGTTAAAATGGATGAAATGTTCCTGCTCCAGTCACAGGTTATCCCTTCCACGTGTCCTCTGATAGCTGTCATCTTTTCATGAATTTTAATCTTTAAATTAGTCCCTTTCTCCTTTATTGTCAATATTCTCCTTAACTGGAGCATTACTAAGGGCATTCAAATATGCCTGAATATCTACATCTTAAACAAACCTTCTTTAAACTCATGTCCCACTTCAATTATATCCTCATTTTTGTTGCTCATATTTATAGCAAAATGGATAACATTTATATACTCTGTATTTCCTCCACTTTCATTCTTCCTTTAACCCATGTAAATCAGACTTCCATGTCTATAACTCTGCTAAAACTCTTCATCATATTGTCCCTAATGACCAATATTTAGCCAAAGGTGGCCCACTTTTCTGACTTCATTTTACTAGCTATAAACAATATTTGACATAGTAGATGACTCCTTCCTCCTTGAAGCATTTCCTTTTTCTGGCTTCTATGATACTAAATGTTGTTGGCTTTCATTTTTCCTAATGAATTACTTCTGCTTCACTTTTGCAGTTTTCAGTGCCTTTGAAAAACTGTAAAAAAATTGGTGAGCTATACATCTCGTTTGTGGGAACCTCTCTTTCTCTGCCTCTTTTCCTTTTTTTTTTAAGTATCTACTTTTTTGTTAGGTAAGTTAATCTAGTTTAAAGACTTTATATTCAATCTCTTTTCTGGTGAATCCTAAATCTATTATTTTTACCTCAATCTTTTTTTCTTAACCCCAGGCTCATTGGCCAACTCTCTGTGATTTCTCTATTTAGATTCATAATAAGTATCTCAATTATTAAGTGTTCAAAACAGAGGACTTGATTTTTCATCCCAATTTATTTATTACCCAGTCTTTCCCACATGAGTGAATTGACATGAGTGAATGTCAATGCCATTTTGTGACTCAACCTAAATACACAGGACTCAATCTTTGTTCCTTTCTTTCTCTCACCTCTGATGAACATCTCTACATTCTATAGACTCTTCGTCAAAAATGTCCTAAAATTGTCCAATCTTTTGTATCCCTAATGCTACCATTTAGTCTAATGTTGACTACTGAAATGGCTCTTAACTGATCTCCATTACATTTACCTCCTTCCAATTGTGTCTCTGCTAAACCAGACTCTATATAGTATGGTAGGAACTTGGAATCACATTCTATCTCTCATCTCCTTAAACATATCCAATGACATACAATTACCCTTAAAATAAAATTCAATATGTCTACACAATGGGAAAAAAAAATAAAAATAAAAATAAAATATACTTTTAAAATACACAAAGAAAAAAAGGTAGTCAAAGACTCATTTCCTTCCTGTTTCATTCAATAGAGAATTATTAAGTCATTCAATGCCGTGCACTGTGCAGGGATGTGGGATACATCAGGTACCTAGTGGAGCTTACATTCTAGTTAGGGGAGACAAAGTATACAAGTAAATATTACTATATTATGCATTAAAAGGTGATATAAAAAAAGCAAGAAAGGAAGACTGGAAGTGTAGGGACAAGGGGATGTATAATTTTAAATAGGGTCATGAAGGGAGGTGTCAATGAGCAAAGACTTGGGGGACTTGAGGAGAGAGCCATGGAGATTTGGGGAAGCCAGGCTGACTTATCCAGTAGGCACAGCAGGCACAGCAGGCACAGCAGGCACAGCAGGCACAGGACCAATTGCCAACCATACTTTGGGGGGAGCGGACCTATAAAAATATTTTACTTCTTTTTAATTCAGAAGAAAAAAATGAACTCTTAAAATTGAAGAAAATTTTTAAATGTTTAATGCAGATTATATTCACCTTTATATCAAAACAACTATAAAATATATTTTATCATATGTTAAATAAGTATTAATTGTACATATGTGCATAATATGTATATATGTGTATATGTGTATATATGTGTATATTTGTTTTTCCTGGAGTGAGGAGCCCACAGGGCAAAGTGCCTAAAGCCCAGGGAAGTCATAAAGCAAGCCTGTTTGGAGATAGGGCTTCGAATCAGCTGTTCCATTAACAGAATAGAATCAGAATAGAATACATGAATGATTTATAATGGGCTGCATCTACTAGGAACACTTTGGGGAAGAACTTTAGGGCTTTCAGAGACTTACAAAACCAAAAACGCTTTGTCATTTAAATCCTGATACTGCACGGAAAATCCTCAGATACCTAATTAAATCGCAACAGATGAGCTATAAGAGTTAAAAGTAGAAACATCTTTTTTTTTCTAATAGACTGCCTATTTATTATTTCTTGTAAATTTTCCCAATATCTCTGATGGTAGTCACACTGATGAAACGCCCTCTATGTACTTCATACAGTCAGTACAGGCAGGATTTTAAAAAAAGAAACAATAACACCTCAACTTAATGATAAAAGTAAGAAAGAACTGATGGTAATTAATTTGCATTGGGCTAATCATGGAATAGCAATGAAAAGTAAAGTTAACTTATTTACAATACCCCAAGAAACAAGTAAAAGTATATTTCAGTCCTCATGGAGAAAAGAAAGGTAAAAAGTAGGAAGAGAAATTAAAACAGATGGCAAAAGTAATGTGATGAAAGATATGGAACCTGGTTAACACAAAATATCACCAACTGAATTCAGTAATTAATGGAGTTTTTAAAAGTTAGAGATCTCTGTTATTTTTTTTAAGTAAATTTGGGGGAAATTTAAACATTCCAATCAGGTCCAACCATTTTTATTTTTATTCTCACATAAAAATTTTCTCATATTTCTTAGAGTATCACCTAGTAATTGAATTACATATTTAGAATTCAAATTTTGAAGATAACTTTGTTAAACAGCTTTACATAACGTATTGAATAAACCTATGGGTGGAGCTAGTGGTGTTGTGGAAGTGGTGATGGTGGTGGTGGTAGTGGAGGTGGTGTATGTGTGTATATGTGAAAGAGAGATTGGCTGACTGTTTGATTGATTGATTGATTCAGGGGATAGGAAAGAAGGAGGCAATGCATGAGTCCTAAAATTACAGCCATAAAGAACACAAATGAGCTGGTTTCTTTTAGCATAATTTCTGATCTGGATTTTTATTTTTACTGCTCAATTATCTCCTTATTACTCTGTCATCCACTAATCTCTCCCTTGGTTCTCAGATCTATTCTATCATAGATTTACAGATAAATAGATATCACAGTGATATAACAGCAAGTTTATAATTCTTATCACTTAAATCAGAGAGGAGATAGATGAAATGGGATAAGTGAGGGAATACAGAAAATGCAGGAGTCATGAGAAATAATACATATTCTACAGAACTGCTTTGAGGATTCTCAAAATTATATATCGATAGGTATATAATTATAAAAGTAACTGAAGATGAATTAAGTTAGTGATTACTTGACATGATTTTCTTCTTTCACCCTCATTCCAATATAAGAAAAAAATTTCAGGCCGTAGCCGGTTTGGCTCAGTGGATAGAATGTCGGCCTGCGGACTGAAGGGTCCCAGGTTCTATTCTGGTCAAGGGCATGTACCTTGGTTGCGGGCACATCCCCAGTGGGAGTTGTGCAGGAGGCAGCTGATCGATGTTTCTCTCTCATTGATGTTTCTAACTCTCGATCTCTCTCTCTTCCTCTCTGTAAAGAATCAATAAAATATATTTTAAAAAAAAGTTTCAGGAACCCTAGTACACTGCTGGTGTAATGCAGACTGGTGCAGTCACTGTGGAAAACAGCATGGAGTTTCCTCAAAATATTAAAAATGGAACTCCCATTTGACCCAGTGATCCCACTTCTAGGAATATATCCTAAGAAACTAGAAACACCAATCAGAAAGAACATATACACAGCTATGTTCATAGGAGCACAATTTACAATAGCTAAAATTTGGAAACAGCCCAAGTGACCATCCAGCAGATGAGTGGATAAAAAACTGTGATACATTTACACAATGGAATATTACACAGCTGTAAAAAAGGAAAAACTCATCATTTGCAACAGCATGGATGGACCTGGAGAGTATTATACTAAGCGAAATAAGCCAATCAGAGAAAGATAAGTATCACATTGTTAGCATAAAAAACCATTGAAACCTGTAAAAAAATTTTGTGAGTTTATTTGAGCCAAACTGTTGACATATGCCGGGAAGCAGAATCTCAACGAATTGAGATAGTGCTCTGGAGAATGGCGGGGTTACATTTGTATTTATAAATTTCAATCAAAAGGAGGAACATAGGTGGGTTACATGAAATTCATTGGTGATACATTAAGGAGGAGGGATAAGCAAAGCAGGGAAACCCCTGGGATTGGATAAAAAGTAAAATGATGGACACATACTTAGGTGGGTGCAGGAACAATTAACATGATGATGAAGGAATTTGTGGTATCTTTCCTGGGACCCAGAACACCTGGCTGTGACCCAGGGGCTCCAGATACAGGGAAGTCACAAGTTACGCAGACACTTAAAGGATATGTTATCATAGATGCAAAAAGACAGATAGGCTCAGTTACGGTAAAGGTTGACCTTGTCAGTGAAGATACTGGCCCAGGACCTAACTGCCCACCATAACTGCTTTTAGTTAAAGTTTAATTTCAGACCATCCTTTGTGGTTACTTTAGGTCTCCGAGTTTGTAAGACTGCCATGCAGGCCTCTCCTGAGCTTGTCAGGTCAGCATGTGGCCCCTTTCGTCCACATATCGTTTCTTCCTTGAGGAGCGTCTAGGGAGGGGAAGTGGCTGCGGTGCCCAAGGCTGACTTTCAGGAGGCTGGCAGTGCTGTCGGGATCGTGCCGGCAGTCCCAGTCCATCAGTGCCTGGCCCGTTCTCTGTAGATTGGACCTGCAGGACTACTGAGGGAGTGAGTGGCTGCTGCCAGGCTGGTGGGCCACCAGGACAGGTCTTAGCTGAGCGGTGCTCCCTCTGTGGGAGCGCACTGACCACCAGGGGCAGCTCCTGCATTGAGCATCTGCTCTCTGATGGTCAATGCACATCATAGTGACTGGTTGACCAGTCGTTCAGTTGTTCGGACGCTTAGGCTTTTATATATATAGATATGCACAGCCCATGGACACAGACAATAGAGTGGTAAAGGCCTGGGAAGGGTAAGTGTGGGGTGGAGGAAGTCAATGGGGAAAAACAACAACAACAAAGGGAACATCTGTAATACTTTCAACCAGGGGTCCTCAAACTACTGCCCGCAGGCCACGTGCTGCCCGCCGAAAACATTTATCCGGCCTGCCAGGTGTTTTTGCCACCGCTGTATGCGTAGGAATTTGTTCATAGTTTTTTTTTAAACTATAGTTCGGCCCTCTAACTGTCTGAGGGACAGTGAACTGGCCCCCTGTTTAAAAAGTTTGAGGACCCCTGCTGAGTTTCAACAATAATGATAAATTTAAAAAATATAATAAAAACTTAAATTAAAAGAATAAGTTAAATGTACAGATTTAGTAGCAGCTATCTATTGCTAAATGGAACATGAAGAAGCTATTTAGAAATTATTTCTTTCTGGTATCCCCTCCTCTATTCTCCCATGTACAGGTTGCAAACCTCTCTCAGACTTTGACTGACACCAGTGTAATTCGCTAGTTATTAATAATAGGAAAGAAACAAAGGGAAGGCCAGACGTTAAAGGCATGTCATTTGGGCAGCTTCACCAGGAAGCTACAACTTTGCACTCCCCAGGGAATCACCAGCCTATTCCCTGCAAAACACTGGGGAAAGGGATTCCACAAAGGAAAGATAGATGCATGCCCTGTAAATGTGGGGTGAACATAGGGAAGGTACTTGTCTGTGAAACAGGAATTTTAGGGGAATATAGGCAGGTTTAGGGAATTTTTAGAATTGGGGTCCATGGAAAAACCATAGGGCTACAGATTGGGAGAAGGTACATCTCCATAACACAAGGAAGCCAGGGGCAGTTACATTTCCATAAGACAAAGAAACTGGAAGTAGCCAAATAAGGTCTATATTTACAAAATAAAGAAGAAGGAAGAAAGCCCAGAAGGAATAGGAGGACAATGAGAGAGGAGGGCCGTAGTCACTGTAGTAACCAATTCGAAAGGGAATATTGACCAATCAGAGGGGATATCAGGACACAGGAACTGCAGCCTTTATAAACCATGGAAACAGGAAGTCGGTGGGACCCTTTCCCCCTCCCCACATGGGAGTATGTACTTGTTCTTTAATAAATCTCCACCTTTGCTATACTACCCTCTGTCGGTGGATTCATTCTTCAACTCTGGCTGATAAAGAATCTGGGTTCCAGTCCCAAAATTCCGTATCATCTGTAAGTCACACCAGAGAACAGAAATCATTGGCCAGAATGGTGTGGTCACTGCAAGCATGTGGACACTTGGGAATACCTAATTTCCTAAACAAAGGAGCTCTCTCTCTTGTGCTATTCGCCCCTGGCTCGTGGGGCTCTCTTTTGTTCCTGCTTGTGTTTCCTTCATAGCCATGTGGCTCTGCAGATCCCACATGCAATGGACAGATGGACTACATCTGGAAACACAGTTTAAGCTATCCTGATGCTATATTAGACTTGCAGACATGGAATAGAAACTCTGAATGCTGGCTCCGATTTTAGCTCTGCTAAAGGTGAAATGAAACTTCTTTCTTGGCAGGACTGAGGGAAATGAAACCTTGGAAACTCGGGGGTTAAATTCCATGAAAATAAAGCTTTCTACAATATCATACCCTCCTGTGTGAGTCTCAGAAAATTCTTTTTCTGGGGATATTGCAAGAAGCCCACTCCCACTAGCAACCAGGGAAGGCAAGGACCTCTCCTATTATAACAATTATGATATCATCTCCATCATGACTATGAGTATTTTCATTTTCCCTTTTGACTGTATGTATATAAAGTCTCTATTTTACTTGCCATTATAGGCTGTTTGCATCTAAAATATACTTGGAAAAGTAAAGGTGCATAGTAAATATTTGGTTAATGAATTAAATTTCAAGAAAGTAATGTATATCCTTAATATGCTATCATTCAGAGTATAAGAAATTTATTCCATGGTTATAAGGTGCACCATGCATCATTTTATTAAGTGATGATTTAGAGATACAAAATATTTAATACATTTCTCAATAATCTATTATTTACCAATTCTTGGAGATATTGTATTATTAATAGACTAGAGACCCGGTGCACGGGATTAGTGCACTGGTGAGAGATGTGGCCTGTGGGGATTGGCCTGCAGCAAGAGCAGGCACTCATTCTGGTCAGCCAAGCAGCGATCCTACTGTGGAAGCGCACTGACCACCAGGGGGAAGCTCCTACTTGAGCGTCTGCCCCCTGGTGGTCAGTGTGCGTCATAGCGACTGGTCGACCGGTAGTTCTGGTTGTTCTGCCATTCGGTCACTGGGCTTTTATTATATAGAATTTGTCACACTCAGAAGGTCAGGAGAGAAAGTTGGGTGAAGTGACTTGAAGGAGAAAAGAGAAGTACAGGACTAAAATCTTGAATATTATTGGCATATGGATTCGCACCTCTTCACTGAACTCAAAGGACACTCCATTCTCCTGGAGAGTTATTTGTAACTCTATGGTCAGATAATTGCCTGTTAAATAGTGAATGAAAATTGTCAGGGGGTGACTAAAAATGCAAGTCATTTACATTCCTTAGGAGGATTTGCAGAACAGTTCTACAACTCAAAGTGGTTTAAAAGAAAGTGGGTTGAAGGGTCATTGAAGAGAGATGCAACTGATAAAGGTTGATTGGAATTTCTTGTCATATTAGCCAGTTAATGATGTATTTAAATTATCCTGTAGGTTCTTTCATTAAACCTTAATGTTAGAATTTAATTCTTTTTTAGTTTGAAAGTCCTAGATGGATTGTTCAAATTCCAAGATGGCTATTTCAAATATAGGAGGAAGAATGCAGCTTAGGCCTATATAAAAGATGAAAAGAGTGATATATTGACCACAAACTGAAGAAGTCAGCAAGATAAGCCCTTTCTCACAAAAACAAAAAACTGCTAGCTTTCATTGAGAAATAGCATAGCATAGTATTTGGGTTGAGGGATATAAGAGGGGTTTTATTTCTTTTGTTGTATTTTGAAGGGACATTAGAGGAAATATGAATTATCTTATTGTTGTAGCCCATAAAACTTATGGGATACATTCTCCAAAAAATTAATTTAGAGTTTGCCCTATAGTATATGGAATAATATTCAGATAAGTATTTTTCTTCAACATTCCACAGATCTTCCAACATGTATTTTTCATTTTTTATTAATATAAACAGTTTTTTAATATCAGAGGACGTGCTAACAATTCATTTAAAACTCATGTTTTAGAGCGACCTCTGCTACTTTCCTCAACCAACCCTCAACTATTTACAGTGGCGCCTTGACTTATGAGTTTAATTCGTTCCAAGACCGAGCTCATTAAGGAGCTCGTTAACTCAAATTACTCTATCAACTCGATGCAAAAAATCGGCCGAGAGACAGCTGGTATCTCAAAAAACTCGTTAGTCAGGACACTCGTAAGTCAAGGCCCACTGTACTTGTTTTACGACTTATTGCAGAATTTCCGGAGGATGAGGCCCAGAAATCAGGATTTTAAGAAGATTCCCAGGTTATTCTAATGTGCAGCCAAGGTTGAGAACCACTGACTTATTGTAACTTCAGAGTCAGCCCTCTCCTGTGTCTAACAAGTCTTGGAACCAACATTTAAGAGAAACACTGTGAACCCTTAACTGCTCCCTGCATCACCTAATCAAAGGACCAGGCAGGACCAGGACCTGAGGGGACGAACC
>NW_005871793.1:25450-27757 GCF_000147115.1 Myotis lucifugus | reverse complement strand
CTCAAAAGCCCGTGCGATATATTGGCATCTATGTGTGTCGGGCAGAGAGCGCTTGCTTGATAACACTATTTATAATTTAAAAACTGCTCCCAGTAGACTGAGTCCTACATCAGGACCAGCTGCTTAGCTCAAAATGAGCCCCCATCGATAACACAGCTAAGAAATTATGCTTGTACCTGCCAGCTTTTCCAAGAGGCTTCTTCTCAGGTTTTATCTTCTTTCCTTCCCCCAGGTAAGTTAGAAGAGATGGAAGCACCTGTGCATTTGGGCGTGGCCTGGACCCTGGACCAGCAGCAGCAGCAGCATCACCTGGGAACTTGTTAGAAATGTTAGGCCCAACCCAGCCCTGCTGAATCAGGAACCTGGGGCTGGGCCTCAGCTATCTGCTAACAAGGTCTTCAGGTGATTCTGATCCACACTCAAGTTTGAGCCAATGAATGAAACACCATGATTAGGTCCTTTTAATAAATACGGCACTTCTTTATTCATCTTTTTGTTCTTCCTCTTTTATTAATTATTTCAAAATCAGGAGCTACACATAAAATTATTCTCAGACTGCTCTATTCTAGAACCTCGAGAGACATTTTCTTGAATGGCCTCTATCCCTAATGGGGAGCAGAACATTTCATCATGCTTTGCTTTATCGTGCTTCACAGATGTGTGTTTCTTACAAAAATTTGAAGGAAAGACAGTCCATCAGCAAAAAGATGACAACTCACTATATTGCGGTGGTCTAGAATATATCTATGAAGTATGTCTTTCAAAAGACACTTAAGCAGGTTTCATTATATGCATAATTAACATTACATATCTCATTATCTATATTGGGTAGAAAATTAAACTGGAAAGGCATTTAAAAAAAAAGATACAAAAAGATACTGGGAACTGTTGTACACCGGAAATAAAATATTTACTTTAGATTTTAAAAATTAAATGATTTGCTAGATCTCTAAATCTAGAGACAGTAAATAAAATCAATTTAAATCTTTAAATTTCAAAAGCTTGATTAGTATGTTTTTAAAATAAATACTCTTTTAGAAATAAGTTTTTACTACTACTGCTTACAGAGTCAGTTTGTGATTGTTACAAATTTGTAAGGAGTGGCCGGAGGGAATCACTATATTTAATTTTCAAGTAACACACAGCCAGCAAACACCCCTGCAAACATCACTTGGGAGGAAGGGATGTTTCTTCTTTAAGAGCACAGTGTAAAATTAGCACCTGCCGAGTGTGAAAAATTAATCACTCAACTTTTTTGTTTTTGTTTTTTAGTAGAAAGAGTCTAAGTAGCTTTTAGCTTCTTCTTCCTGCAGTTTATTGTTTGGAAAGGAAAATAGAGATGCCAAAGAAACTGAAAATTTTGGAACTGATTTCAGCAAAGGATTCTGAAAGGACTTCAGTGTAGACCAGAATCCAACATTAGACACCATCAAAATTCTCATCCTGGCTCCCACGTCCCATTAGAGTTCCAATGATACCAATTCAGCAGACCTGGTACATGGCCCAGTCATTTTCGTTTTTAACCAATATGCTGAGGTGATCCTGATAAGATGGTAAAAATCCACACTTTGGAGGAAAAAAAATGGCCATAATCTGATGTTTCCATAGCTCTCAGAACTAAGAAGCTGTGTGTATAATTAGATGGTGGGTTTAAAATGCTGAAGCCAGGGTTTTCAAGAAAATATTTTCGTTGGAACAGTAGTTCTGGAATGTTCTGGGATTGATGCTCTAAAAACAAAGGGTTCTGTGGTCAAATATGTTATGAAAGCGCTGCATTCCGAAACTTTCCTTTGGAAATTCGATTCTCAAAGTCCATTAGCACATTGAAGGCTCCTGAAAAGTTGCTCAATTTAAAAACAAGGTTTAGGTTGTATTTCATACTTAAACTTATTTTCAAGGGGATTTTTTTTCCTTATAAATTTAGTAACATTTTCCCAGAAGAGTTTTGCAATAACACTTGTTTGGAACAGACTGGGTCAAATTCTATTCTGGGTAAAATTCTGTTCTGTTATGTCCTGGTACAAATAGAAAAAAACATATTTTATGGTGTTGAGAAGTATCGGAGATAATAAAAGCCAGACACTGCTTAAAGTGGTAAGAACGGGTTTTAATCAGTGATACACTTTTGCAATCTGGAAAAAGAGTCCAGCATGAACTAAATTCAACTTTGATTTGTACAAAGGTGACCGGGCATTTTAAAAGAGGGTGAGGGAATAGGAAGGGCATGGGTGAGTAGGGCTCAGCAGATCAGAAAGTGAAAATACAAACAGAGAGTATGTAGAAGTAGCCACCCAGCCTGCTGATCAG